>NW_015091194.1:367271-438509 GCF_001431845.1 Calidris pugnax | reverse complement strand
ATGGATGGGTTAGAAATTAGCCAAACCGAAGTGAGGGGATCTCGGCTCGGAGCGAGCAGTGCGGCGTGGCCCAGCTGCATGGAGCTGCTCACATTAAAGGGTAAAAGAAAGAAGAAGCAGGGAGGGGGGGGGAAGGAACGGATGAAAGCTGTCATGTACAGTTACCCTGTTATTGTCATCTGCCTGCTGCATGACTCCCAGCTTTGCTATAATTATTAATTGCACTTGTCAACTGTCATTAATTCCTCTTTAGCATCCCTGTCTTGGAGTAATTAGACAGAACAGCCTCACTGCACTCATTGTTTTGAGAGGCCCCTGAAAGAGCCCAACGGGCTCTGCGAAGAGACAACCATCATTAATACAATAGAGCACCTCGGCATTAACCCTTTCAAAGGTGCAGAAATCTGAAGCTGTCGGCTCTCCCATCTCACAACTTCCAGTGGCTGGACTCCCCTTTTCCTTAGGAAAGCTCCCATCCAATGACCCAGGAGCAGCTGGAGACTTCAGGTGCTTTAGTTTGGAGGATGCTGCAAGAAAGCCTAATTTTCCAAGGGTGGGGACTCATCACTCCCCAGTTGTCATCAAGACATTGCCCTCATCTTATGTACCCTGCTCTAAAGAGAAAGGCACAAAACACTGGACTGTAAGAAATTTTTGTCTTCATGTTTTACCTCTAAGTTTGCAGTAGCTCACTGAGAAGCAGCTGCAGGACGTCGCTGTTTCTTCTCCATACCTTCATGGAGGGATGCAGAGCGCTCCTTGAGCTCTTGAGCCCAGCTTTGCTATGACTGTCCCCATGCTGGTCCTCCATACACGCTTCTCCTGACCATATTGTGCACTCCAGCTGTCCCGAAATTCTCCAATTCCCAAAGGCAGTGATCTCCACTGCTGTTAGATAGGTATAAACAAAACCCACGACCTGGCAGGTACTTGGCAGACAGCACACGGCAGGGAGCAGGACTCCGTTTACTCTCCCAAATTTGCAATGCGAGAAAGCATAAAAGCTCGTGTTTGCGCAAAAGGTACGGTAAGAAGGTGTAAATCTGGGTCTATGAGCAAGTGACCAAGTAATCTGGTGGGACAATACCGTATTTGTATCACCAGTCTTCAGAACAAAACTGCACTTGCCATTGGAAAGATCAAGCTGCTGTTGGGGGGGAAGCATTCACTCTGAATTTCCTTTTACTCTCGTACCTGACTACGTAATGTGGTGAGGGTTAGAAGAAATGGGGAGGAACTACAGCAACCTGTTGCTGCAACAGGGAAAATCCCTGCAGTTCTACTTTCAGTTTACTGCTTAGGTTTACCCAACTGTGTTCCTCTGCAGCTAATTTACTCACTCTTATCAACTTCTTAATTCTAACCCTGGAATTTAGAGTTCTCAAAACAAGAAGAGAAACCAGCTAAGCAACAGCCAGACTTCATTTTAGTGCTGCTTGGGGTCACTCTGAGGAACTCCAGAGTCACCAGACAGACCTGCCTAGGGCCTTGGGAAGATGATAGTGCACAATCACACCCTCAGTCCCACAGACAGGAGTGGAGGGAGCACAGGGAGCACAGATATATATATATATTCCCCCCCCATCCCAAATCCAGGAAAGACTCATATTCACACTAGGCAAGCAGTTTGCCAAACCTGATCACATAAAATAACATCTTCAGCAACAGTATTCCTTAATTTATTTTAAATAAAACTACACATTGAAACCTAGAATACTTTAAAAAAAAAAAGAAATTTCTTCTCCCTGTCTGCTAGCCTACCTATAACAAGAGAACTTTAGGAAAAATTTTGCCTATCTTTTCAATACTTGCCCAACTGAGACCATCAAACCCACAAATTTATGAAGAAAATATACTCTAAAACAGGGTTTCAAAGTCATAAAATGTTAAAGAATTTTATTCAGAGCTTCACCTTCTTTGGATCTAGCTTCGTGGCTTGTGATTTACTGAAATAACTGAGAGCTTTGTATAAAGCCATGTGGAATATATTTATAGTACATATAGAACCAGAAAAATCTTTCATAAGCATATCCATCAAATTTTTGGCAGTGTGCGTCCTGCATCAGAAATAAGAATTTGGCCATATATCTGATCAGCAAACACTTCTTTGCCTTTCTCTATTGTGTCTATAGTCAACCAATGCAAAAATTAGAGCAATTTTTTCAAAACAGGGCCCAGTTCAGCTGCATGTTAAGTACCATCACTGATTAAATCCCTTCTGCATTTTTTAAAAGATGAATTTCAGTGTCCCACAAAACTGGCCCTCTCTTTTATAACTACTCAGCTGGCAGCCAAATTTTACTGTTACCTTATTAGTGAGACAGTCTGCTAAACCACCTTTAAAGTGCACGCGAGACCACACTTATCTTAAGGCCAGATTTAATGCATTATATATATATTATTACAAATTTCTGAATGGCTGGTGATACAGAATCACAGAATCTTCTAGGTTGGAAGGGACCTTAAAGATCATCTTGTCCAACCGTCAACCTAATTTTGACCAAAATAAACACCCACACATACAACAATACAAGTTCCTCAGGTAAATAAACCAAATAGGTCTATTTTACTTCGCTAATGCCAGATGTTTATTTCGGCTTCTGACATGAGTACGCTTTTGGGACAGATGTAAACCAACCCTGATTGCTGCCAGGGAAGGCAAGCTAGGACAGACCTGGCTGAACCCACTGATGGTTTCAGGACTACAGTGGGATCTGCTGAGACATTTCTGAGATGCAGCCAGAAGCTAAGGCATTAGCTCCTATTATTTCAAGAAGGTGAAAAACAATAGGTGGTTAACAGCCATTTCAGCGTGAATTCACGGGCTTTCTGCAGTGAACTTCTGTCACCAGTATTTTGATGCACGGCTGGGAAGTTTTGCCAATCGAAGCAGCTCTTTATCAAACAGATACAGCTGCAAATCCATGCATTCCTCTAACCCTTAATGCCTGACCCCTGTACAGAGGATATTCCGGAGTCATCCTTAGCCTCCCTCCCCTTTACAGATCAAAAAAAAAAAAAAAAAAAAAAGCAATTAACAAGAGTAAAGCGCACACATGTGCACAACCTTAAAAATACACCGATGTCATTAGAGAGAATAAATTCTCTGTTCCGCGGTCTCTCCAATGAAGAGTGTTCAAGTGATGATTAACCAACAAGCTAAGTGTTCAGCTGCGATCTCAGCCCATTTTGAACTGTTTTTGCCCACGGCAAACTGAAGCAAGAGATTAAAAAACCCCTCCCAAATGAATTAAAAACCCAGTTAAATGACCATCTTTGAGGTCATTATAGCAATAAGTAATATCTATATATACACATATATATTATCTATATAAAGAAAGAAAAAAAAAAACCTTAGACAATCCTTCTTCAGAGGATTACTTCAACACTTTTGACTTCAGAGAAATTGAAACTGATTCTCCTAAAGCAAGCAGCTTTAACCTAAATCAGAACTCACCTCTCTGCCAATCAGAAAGAAGCTTTTTCCAAAACTTATACTTCCTAATAGTTATACGGGCCTTAATCCTCTTGGAAACAGTTTTAGGTCATTATTCCGGGAGTTATTAGGTTGGAAAACAGCTTCTAGGCAAATGATGCTATTCACAAACCTTTTACACCAGAAATAATGGTTGGATTATTTCTGCCTCAAAAGTAGTCTTGAGGTCTGATTTCTGATTTTCTTTATATCTGATGTCCCTGAGAAAAGACACAGCTACTTGCTGTTAAGTAACTAAATAATAATAATAATAATAATAAACTAATAATAATAATAATGAAAATTTTATATATATGTGAAAGTAATTTTATGAAGATTACAATGGCAGTAATGAGACTAAGTTTGGATTTTAAGTTAAAGTAAAATATAATGTTTTATATCCCAAGGTTCAGTGCTCTTCTATGCTCTCTTCTATGTTTCCAAGGGCAAACTGAATGCTTTGGTTCTTCCCCAAAATACCAGTTTCAAAAGGCTTTCACAGATCTTCCCCCTCTTCCCACGTTTTCTGAAGTGTGATTCCTTTTTCACATCCATTAGTGTCTCATAGCTAAGGAGAAAAATTTACAAAATTATTGAAGTCTGTTGCTTGCACGGCAGTTGAGAGAAGGGTGAGCGCACATCCTTGAGTCTGGGAGTAACCCCATTTCCAGGACCTTTGAGAGCACCTCTTCTTTCCACCAAAACTTGCTCTTTGCCTTTATCTGCCAGCGCTCTGCAGAGTAGGCTCACCCCAGGCTCATCAGGCAGCTAAACTCACACAGCTGGCATCAAGTCATCACAATACTCCCGTATTGGAAAATAAAAAAATGGAATAGGTAATTTTGTATTTTTTTACCCTTGACCACAGGAAATAGATGGGAAATAGGGAGTTCAATACCTCCCCCATCCCCGACAGTGTCTGCCTTCTCTTTCAAAAAAAAAAAAAAGAAAAATCTATCACAATATCATGCATGAATTTTCAGTAAGAACAGACAGATATTTAAAGACATCATTAACGGGAGAAGCCAGGCTTTTCCTCGTATCACATGTTGTTTCTCAACGCTCGCACGTAGAAGAACAATCAAAAGACAACCCACCACGGAGCTGGATGGAGTTGGTTTTGCAATCCTGCCACCAGTTACTGCTGCTAGGCGGGTCTAGAGCTTTAGCACGTGCACCTAATGGAGACTGTGGAGTTGGTACATGCCCAGAGGAGCATGCCCAGGAACAGGGAGCCCACAGCACCGTGAGCGCTTCCCCAAGCCCCTCCAACCTCCCCTCTCTGCTTTTTAGCATCAGCGGAGGATACGCAGGCATCCCCAGAGTCCAGTCCAAAAGCTGTAAGTCCCAAAGGCTCCCCACTCCTCCATTTCATAGTGAAAGTCAAATGTAGAACAACAACAAAAAAAAAACACCCCAGAAAACCTGACGAGTCCATACAAATTAGTTTGTGCTACACTGCAAACTTTGCTTCCTTCAAGCAGATCAAATAGTCAAGTTTCAATGGCATTTTTTGTCTGAATAATGACCTCAGGATTTACCCCTCTCACTTTTACGTACAGCTGTATATGCATGTCAAGTACCCACAATCTTTTTTTTTTTCCTCAAAGAAAATAATTTAATTGAAAACTTAGAAAACTGCTTACTTTAAACTAGTTATTAGTAATTTTTTATCCGTTAATTCTTACCCTGAAGACGGCAATTCTATTCTTTGCAGAGAAAGGGGGTCATAGCAGGAGGTAAAATTTCAGCATCACAAAACCAGCAGCACACAAAGAGCAGCAGCATCTCTGACTAAATGCTTCACTGAGGAAGTGATATCACAGAATCTGTTGGCCAAAGGATTCCGTGGTATCACTTTCTAAAGTATATTAAAAATGTATTCATTTGCCTAGATGGCAACTTCATCATCATTGCTCAGGAAAAAAATCCAAAAACCTACAGGAAAGGCCTTCTGAGGTAATCGAAAGCTAAAGAGACATAACATAATTAAAAAGAAGAAAAGAAAAAGAATTGTTGCATTTGTTCTCCTTAGTTATATTAGGAATAAAAAACAGAACTAATGTAATAATGTATCCCAGCAGTTCAAATCTTCTAATTTATGTAGAATGGATTATTACTTAGACAATCTGACCCTGGGCAAAACTTCCTCAGTTGAGAAGATTTACAATCTAATTATGCAGGAAGTTCTGCTGAGACAGTTTGGGTGCAATGGTCTTCTATTACATTAGCTTAGCTAAAATTGCTGCTTCTTCGCTTGCTTGGTGTTCCAAGTCCTCACATGAAAACAGAAAATCTTTCATTCGCATCCTTTATTTCCCTTTAGTTTTTCTCACCATTACTGTATGCAGCAGCACTCCTTCTCAACTGCAAATAGCAGCAAGGGGCTGAGGTTTTTAATGGCAAACTACAAGTTGCCTTTCAGGCTTTTGCTTTGGCCCCTGTTTAGTGAGCTGACTTTAAAAAGGACCATCAAAGTGCTTTTCATAATTTTTACAATGATAGTTGCTGGGTTATTGCTCCCCTCCCTTACTGCAAATGTCCCTGTAGAAAGCCTGAAGCTGAAATCTGTTCCTGTACACTTTCTTTTTCATCCTGAATGCACAAAACTAGTTGGTTTTTTGTTTTTTTTTTTCAGGGTGGCTCAGAGATGTTTTGCTGCTGTCTCAGACACCTGAATATTTTTAGCAATCTATTTCATTAGATCAAAAAAAGATCCCTCAACACATACAAAAATAGCGAGAGCTTTACAAGCCAGTAGAGGAGAAGACAGGAAACTTGGGTCTAACATAATCCAAAGTATCTTTTATCCCCCCTAGATGTATTACAGTATATTGATACAGTTGAATATACAGACATGTCCTATATTAACATAGATGGAGAAATCTGGGCCTTTTTTTATTTACAGTAAGTGTTTTGATTTCAAAAGGTCAATGGATCATGTCACGGCCTTCAGTCTTGATAATTACCATGTGTAGTAATGCACATTTTTATCTACAGGTGGCAGACCTTTTAAAATCATCTTCAATCAAATTCATTAGACATTTTTGTTGATACCACCACCCACATTAAAAAGTAAGAATCTACAGCATAAAGTTCTAATTAATGCTGTTCAATTTAGAGGACAGATTTGTCAACAAAGTGGCTCAATTCTCAAAGGCTAGTGACCCCTCTCAGAATGAAAGCCTTAAAAAAAAATAAATAAAATAAGTTGCCCAGTACAGGGTAAGCTTTTATTATTTAAAAATTATTCAGCAGCTCAGCAAAGGATTTCTTTTTTTTCCTCTAAATTAGAAGTTTCACTTCCTTGATTATTAAGCACTAGCTGGTAAATTAGTGATTTCTTCTCTGATAAGCTTACTTAGAAGAGGAAAAAATACAAGAATGTCAAAACTGACTTCTGGCAGTTAGAAAGAGAAAAGTGAACCATAAAACTTTTTTCTTTCTGAATGAATCACTTTAAAATACCATGACTTGGACTTGTCATCTCATACGTGTGTCTAATGCCTCACTACAAAGCAGAAGAATACTGATTTACACCAGACTATTATCATTCAGCCATATAATCCTTCTTTCAGATAGAAATTTTGTCCCAACAAGAACAAGTGGAATAGCCCTCTACTTGTGGACAAAATCATACTGAAATTGAGCAGGCTGTTCCCGAGTTGGCCCTAAATCCTCAGTTACACCGGCCCTGGGTCTCCACTGCCTTCCACACCTTTCGCTCATTTCCACCCATGAAAACTGGACGTAGGTGTTATTTGTCACTGTGGCTGCATTTCTAATCCTGACGTGGTAGCAATTTCCACTCCCCTTGCAAAGGCACTAATTATACCAGAATACACGACTGTGATAGCAACCTGGTCAAGCCAGGTGAAGCCTAACCCTAGGACAAACTCATCACACTCGACAGCATTTGATATATTCAACTCTTCCTAAGGTCCACAATAACAACATAAAACCCACACTACCCAGAGGAGGTGCTTGCCTTTGAAACCTTAATTCTGCAAACATTCACTATTCATGGCAGTCAGGTTAAGCACAAAGACTACTACAGGATCAAGGAGACATATCAACTGGGGGATTACCTGCATCTGAGTCTCCTGTCAGGCCAACAACAACTTTTAACCAGATTATTCCCCAACCACCCTCCCTAACCGCAAGAAATGTCATTTTATAAAGTATTTGTAAAAATGTAGTACTTGCCATATTGATGTGTAAGTATACATATCCCAAAAATATTGCACGTATATCCACAAGCGTATAGCAATTTAGGGAAAATTCTTTATCTTGCCAGTTAATTTGAAAGAAAGGAAAAAAAAAGCCAAACCCCAAAATCTTTTACAGTTATGTTTCTGGGGGTTTTGAATAGATTGAAATAGAACTGCAAAGCAGCTTGAATGAGTAACAGAAAGTATAGATAAACTTAAAACATTTACACTGGGAATACACGTGCTGAAGAATATCCTTATTTACTTGCTGATACATGCCCACTCCTCCCCCTTCTCCCCAGTCCAAAAAAAAAGTGGGTGAGAAAAACTGTGTACACTAATGTCTTTTGTGGTAACCTAGTAACCTTCTCCTTTTCCTCCACAAGCTCTTCCTTCAATACTACCTCCTCCATATTGCTAGCCCTCCAGAGTAATTGCTGTACGTCTTTATATGGTTTTGTTTTCCTACCCAATGCAGAGGAGTTGGGGTTATTTTCAATCTTCGGAAGCTTGTAAACAGGATCAAACAGGAACCCGGTCATCAGCAAGAGGAAGGCTAGAAAAATAAAAGCAAACGCATATCAACAATTTTATTCTAAAAAGAAAATACATCCCAAACATGAAACAAAAGCCTGGGCTCTGCTAGACATCCCCCTCCCCATTTCTTTTTGTTTAGTTCGTGAACTCTTTTTTGCAGAACAGAGGCTGGTGTAAATTAATGTGTGACCCAAAACATATCACATGGAAAAGCTGCCATAGAAATATGTAATAGCAGGGGAAAAAAAAAAAAAGGAAAGAAAATAAAAGTAGACATTATTAGAACTAAAGTGGCACCTCTTATCATGATAAATCAATACAAAGATTGAACTAGGAGGAAGACATGACTACATATTCCTGTTTCTCTTAAGTGTTTAAACAGCTAACCTGCACTCACCGGTTCTTTTTTTACATCCCCAGCCCAACGTGCTTGCATGATCACCCGTTTAGCATGGTTAGTGGTGCGAGTATGTCGCTGGGAGCAAGAAGTCCTCTGCATTTGCCTCTGCTCTCAGCTGTCGCCCTGCAAGTAGGAGGGTTACTCAGTTCCCTCTGTGACTTAGACCCCTGCCTCAAGGTTCTCCAAGCTGCACCTGAGCTTCCTGCACAGGTGACAGAGTGGCATCTCCCCTAGGTATGACAAAGCCCAGAACTTACACACCTAACATCAGCCAGCATGACTTCCCAACCCCCACCTTGTCCTCCACAGTTCAAAAGCTGTGGCTGCTGAGGTTTTATCCCAAAGCCTTCAGTCCGCCGGCAGAGGAGGGGGAGAAGCATTGGAGGTGTGAACATGTTGGACGCGTAAAGCAGGAGCTGAGACCCCTCTTCCCCTGTTGCATGGAAGAGCACAACCCTGCTGTTTGGCTCAGGTGGCCCTGCCCAGCCATAGGCTCTCCATTACCAGCACTGTGCCTCAGTCTGCCTGGCTGCAAAACTGGGAAAATAAGTTCCACGTGACTCCCAAGTGCGAATCAAAGCAGTGATTTGGCAACAGAAATACTCAGTGGTTTAGCGGGATGGCATCAACACAGCTGCATAACAAGTCTGAGACACACTTGTGACATGACACAGCAAGTTGCCCCATCCCTGGAGGGGTTCAAGGCCAGGCTGGATGGGGCTTGGAGCAATCTGGTCTGGTGGGAGGTGTCCCTGCCCAGGGCAGGGGGGTTGGAACTGGATGATCTTTGAGGTCCCTTCCAACTCCAACCATTCTATGAAGTTCATGCAAGCCAAAGTCCTCACCATCTCAGGTGTGAAGTGGCTGTCCTTTCAGTCAGGTTTTGCATCCCTAAGCTGTGTTGTTATCAATCTACTCTTAACCAGAACAAATCACTTGTAGTATGAAACGTATGTATGTATAAAATAAATAGAAACTTATTTCATTTAAACTACAAAACATACCCCCAACCAAATTCTGAAATCAGTAACCTCATTATATAAAACCAGGCACTTTTCTACTGGTTTAACTCAACAACATTACTTTACCAGTCCTAAAGCTCTGAGAGCACTCCATGAAAAGCAGCAGCACATAAAAAGACTACCACCAAGAGCAGGCTGGAGCATGAGGTTTCAAAAGACAACCATCCCTGGTTCATACTGAGCTGTGCATGCAGGCAAACTTTGTGAAGATAAACCTCCACTTCCTATATTATTTTTGATCAGATGAGCAAACACAAGCGTGTTCTCTATATTTTGTGTAGAAATTTCTGCAAATATAAGGTTCTGGTCTAGTAAGATTAATATCTCTGTGGGCTTTTCAAATAAATTTATGTTGGGGGGGAGAGGGGAAGTCAGTCTTCAGTGAGAATATGTGATCAAAACTTCCTTTAAAAAAAAAAAAAAAAGCCAAGATCTACAGGACCTATCAGACTACGTGGTTACCAGCATGTCAAAGAACCAGAAAATATGAATTGCTTAACTCTTGTGTCAGGCTGGTTAGCTTATTAAACATTCATCAACTAATGAGTACAACGTAAAATTTGTCCTTGGTCTTCCTTCCCTAACCAACACATTAGTAATACAGCAGAAGCACCAGGAGCTCAGGAAGCATGAGATCCCCAGACAATGAAGACTGGTCAGAGGATGACCAGGCCTTAAAGGCTCGTTTACCGTAAACAAATATTCCCACCACCACCGTGTTTTTGTCCTTCCCGGCAACCTGGAACATTAACCACTCCTCTTTAGAAAACTTTGGGGGTTTTCCACAAGCCTAGGTATATTTCTAGATTTTTTGAAGAAGCCTCATTTTCCATTTCTCTGTATTTAGCCCAGTGCCTTCCACAACCAGGACTGGGCATCTAAACAGTTACAGATACAAGAAGAAAAAGTAGCAGCAACAACATCTGTAAAAATAATAACAATAATAATATCCTGAGCTACAATCTCAGCTGGATCCAGGTTAGTTTACAACACTGTGGCCCTCAGTTTATTTGCACACAATAAGCTTAATAATTTTCTAAGCATTCATTTTATTTACATAAAACTTTCTTGTCGGTGTCAAACTGTAAGTGTCAAAAGGGTTGGCTTATGACTGTTAGAAAAGAAAAAAAAAAATTAAGTGTAACGGCTGGCTGTGAGATTTGACAGGTAGAAGAAGATTATTTTTTCCAGCAACAGAGCTGTAGACACCTGTATGGGAAAAGACCTTCTGGAAAAAATCCATGTCTACTTGGAATAAGCAAAGCTTAATTAATTCGTTGAAGTAAAAATAAAAATGTGTTTATAAAGGTAAAATACCACCTAATTAGAATTGTTTATTAATGAGAAGATTAGGCAATCCCCAAACATAAATAGACACTTCAGAAATTGTGATTCTTGGCTATGGTCTGGAGTGGAGTGACAGAACTAGCAAAAATAGAATCTGCTGCCATGTGAAGAAACCTAGATCCTACTCTGCGATTAAATTCAATTTCCTCTTAACTATGGTTTCCATAGGATGTACCTAAGAAAACTTAGAATTTAAGTTTGTTTGTTTGTTTTTTTTTACTTTCTCTGTCTTTCCTTAATATATCCTACAACGTTTTTGTTTCTACAGCAACACAGTTTGGGGACCATTATTTGGGAGGACTGCGAGGGCAGCATTCCAGAAGCAGGCAAGACCTCTGTGCGCAAGAGTTCAAAGGATGGAAAAGCACAAAGAGGAGTGAGGAGACGGAAGAAACCCATTCCAAAAACTGTCCCAATATGCGAGAAAATTTTAGGTATGAAGAACTCTTCCACTCCAGCACACATTCTTACAAAGAACGTCTACAACATTATTATACAGAGTAATACATCAGATACTACATAATAAATCCAATACTATGTTTTATGTATTGTATTATATTTTACTGATTTGTTTTGTGCTTTCTTTTTATTTTTTTTTTCACTTTTTAAAACTTTCCCTGAACTTTAATAGTGGTGAAAACAGATCAACAGCCTCCAAGACGAAAGTCTCTGACCACAACTCCCACACAACTTTGCCGCAAAGAGGCTTCCACTGATGCGATCTGCAAGTCCCTTCGTCCTGTTCAACCCTTTGCCCCTTTACTGATGCCACAGGAAGACATCACTCAAGGGCAGTGTCTTTTCTGTAATGATGACACTAGCTTGTGATAGTTTTTTTAGTAAGCAAACAGAGCAAAGCCTCCAAAACCCAAGAGTCATAGAATCACAGAATAGCTCGGGTTGGAAGGAACCACCAAAGGTCATCTAGTCCAACCTCCCCTGCAATGGGCAGGGACATCTTCAACTAGATCAGGATGGCTCAGAGACCCCATCCAACCTGACCTTCAATGTTTCCATGGATGGCACATCTACCACCTCTCTGGGCAACCTGTTCCAGTGTTTTACCACCATCATTAGAAAAAAATTCTTCCTCATACCTAGTCTGAATCTACCCTCTTTTAGTTTAAAGCCATTACCCCCTGTCCTACCACAATAGGTCCAGCTAAAAAGTTTGTCTCCATCTTTCCTGTAGGGCCCCTTTAAGTACTGAAAGGCCACTATAAGGTGTTCCCAGAGCCTTCTCTTCTCCAGGGTGAACAACCCCAACTCTCTCAGTCTTTCTTCATAGCAGAGGTGCTCCAGCCCTCTGATCATTTTCATTGCCCTCCTCTGGACCCACCCCAACAGGTCCATGTCTTTCCTGTGCTAAGGACTCCAGAGCTGGACACAGTATTCCAGATGGGGTCTCACCAGAGCAGAGGGGCAGAATCACCTCCCTCAAAGTGCTGGCCATGTTTTTTTTGATGCAGCCCAGGATACAGTTGGCTTTCTGGACTGTGGGTGCACATTGTGGGGTCATGTCCAAGCTTTTCTTCCACCAGGACCCCCAAATCCTTCTTGGCAGACCTCATCTCAATCCCTTCATCCCCAGCCCATATTGATAGCAAGGACTGCTCCGACCCAGGTATAGGACCTTGCACTTGGCCTTGTTGAACCTGATGAAGTTCACACAGGTCCACTTTTCCAGCCTGTTCAGGACCCTCTGGATGGCATCCTGTCTCCCAGATATGTCAACTGCACCACTTGGCTTGGTGTCATCCTCAAACTTGCTGAGGGTGCACTCAATCCCACTGTGAAAATCCCTCTCATCAGCCCTTCCCCAGCACAGAAGAACAGCAGGAATTTCTGAAGGCACAAGGAAGAAGGATGGGTAGAGGCCAGCCTCCCTCTTCTGAAGGTGGGCAGTCCCACAGTGGTGGTGGGTGGGATCTCACCTCACCTAGCTAGGCATGCAGTTAAGGCTCTCTCATCATCTAACATAGCCTTTGCAAAGTAAAATACTACCATCGCAAACATCTGCTGGATCTTTCTCAGGGATAAAATATCAAATGCCCAGCCCACCACACAGCATGCACAGAAACCACAACCATTTACAGTCAACTGTGACTCACACCCCTCCACTTTTCACCTGCGGGGTGGTTGAAGCTGCTTCCAGTTATGCATGGTGCAGGGCACGATAGAGAAGAGGATGACAGAAACACAGAAACATGAGGTTTTCCGCATGTACTTTCATTTTCACAAGAACTTCCTGAGGCTTATGGCTGCTAGTTTTTAACTCTTCAAGTGTTAAGCCTGTCCACCAAGGGTGAGGTAAACTAGTGGAGTAGCATAAAGAAAACTGCTGCTACATCTCCTGTGGAACCCATCTGCAGGTGAGGTCTTCGGTGTCTTGGGTTATACCTGGGCACATTTTTATCCACTTCTAAAAAATTGAATGCATACGAGAAAAAAGCATAACGCTTTTTGAAAAGCTGTTATCTTCAGAAAAGACCCTCCCTTCTACTTCCACACTACGAGATCTCGTTTCACAAGCCAAAATCTGATCCATGTATGGGCCTTTCAGAACATTGCTTTTGATGACACGAACGAGAAAGAATCATAAGCTGCCTCTGGTTGTTGTTCCCACTCCAAACCAAAACAGTCAAACCTAGTCTAAACAGAGTGGCTTTGGGGGTTGGTTTTTGTTGTTGGTGGTTGCTTTTAAAGTCACTTTTCTGCTAAAAAAAACACCAGCCAGTTTGTGCAAGATTATCTCCTCAGTATCTACCTGTTCATATGGCTGAGGAATATGAGAAGTCTGGAGGGGTGGGTTTTTTATCTTTTTTTTTTTTTTAATCTATTTGCCAACCAGAGTCATTTATCCCCTATTAGATAAAGTATAATAGACTATACCGAAAGGGTCACTGGCCTTCCATTTAATGATATTGCCGGCACCAATCTACATTTTCCCGACAGTGTCCCTCAACACAGAATAAATGGCTGATCTCTTCACAATAACAGCTGATTTCTATTTATTAAGCTAAAAAGGTCACCATTTTCTACGGCTGGGCCGCCCTGCACTATTGATAATTTTATGCATAAACAAATGGCAAATTTGTGCCACATAAATATGCATTAGCAATTACTTTTTCCTCGGGCAACGCTCGCCGCATGCAAATGTGTCCCTCACAGGGCCTGGTGGCTTTTGTTTTAGCTCTTGAACAGCTAAACAAAAGAGCACAATAAACAGTTTAAAAATTGCCAATCAATAGGAAATGCAAATGCAAAGGTAAATGGCAAGAAACTTGCCCAAACAAATAAAACTAAACCAAAAAAAAGGAGAAACAAAAATCCTGGAAGGAAATAAATAAATAAATGGGAAGGACTATCTTTTCCCTCCCCACATTTGGATCTTCGACTCTGGGGTTCCTTTCTTTTCCATAGAGAGATTGCTCTTTGCACAGCAACAGTGGGGCTGGTACTAATGCAGAGCTCAAATGGGAGCACCCAGAAAGCACCCGCGGGTTGAGGACAGGTTTAGCAGGACACACACACACACATCCAAAGGAAGGAGGCAAAAGAAGAAGGATGTCTGGGGAAATTCATAGTGGACCCTCCGTTTAGCTTTCTGTGATTTCAAATTTCCATCAAAGATTTTTAAAGAGAAACTACATGTGAAGGAATCGCTGAAAAAAAAGCTTAAACATCTTCTGTAAACATTGATTTAGGTTTATATTACTGGAAGTGCCCAGAAAATACCAACTTATCTGTGCCTATGTGCAGATATCTGTAGTAACAGCCTAATGAATGTTGTCACTTGAGAAACTTGAACTACGTATAATTTCCTTTACCCCAAGGACAGAAAGCTTGATTTTCCCTTGTCTTATCTTTGGACTACTCATTTCCGACAGCAAACCACGGTTGTATGTAAGACGCAGGATAATGGAAAAATCAGACCCAGACACTAAATTGGTATGAACATGGAAACCAAAACTGACAATTTCAGGAGAACTGATGATTGCTTTGAATTTTCCCCTTCAGTGGAGGATCTTCAGTGCTATAGAGAACTGAGCATGACACGTACCGTGATTATTATCATTTGTAGGCAGGCTATTACGTGTGGACAAAGAATCCAGTTCAGTAATGCAGTAACAACACATTGTGCACTAACACACGCTAAGGCCAGCTGTATGACCCAGCCAAGCAACCAGCTCTCTCTTTTCACATAACTTTCTAAGGCAATAACTCTGTTTTCATGACCAGGATTGAGAAATGTAAAGGCATAAAATATATCCAGCAGAGTAAGTTGCACCTCATTCTACAAATGTTTATGAAAAAGCCAAACTTAAAACATGTGGGTTACCTTTTAGGTTTGAAAAAATGATTATTTCAACAGAAACTGAAGAGATTAATCATGTGCTTCAAGCGTTTTCCAGATAGGGGACATAATACAGCAGGTAACCCACTTACGCACATTTCTATGATGTTAGTGTCCAAGGTTTTTATTTTTAATGAATGGGAATGTTCCTGTCAATGTAAACATTCAGCAGCAATCCTATGTTTTTCCCACCCAATCAGCTGTCACAGAATGAAAATTTCACAGAATTCATTTCCATGAATTATACTAAAAACCAACAAGCTGATAAATGTATTTTTTGCCAATGAATTCAGTTCGTTTCTTGCCTTTCAGGTTCCTTGATTTTGGGCTTGGATGGTTTTATAACATCACTTCACACTATGACTTTTGATCCCGATAGAAACTGATACAAGTGTTAACTACCGTAGTGCCAGCGGTAATTGGTTTTAACCATTCTCATCCTAAGAGCACTCTTACACATGGTCCAGTATGGGAAAAGCTACATCAAGCACAGGACAAGATATGACTTCACAAAGCAAAAGTCCTTATTTTAGGCTTTTAGCCCAGAGCACTCCCACACCACTAACACATTTCAGCCACAAATCCACAACTTCCAGTTTCTCTAAATGACAAGCAGGTGACCGATACAACGTGGTAAATGTGAGATATATAGAACTCCCCCCTTGTCATCAACCCTTCTCTGCTCTGCTTTTGCCATTATCATACACACACACAAAAAATGGAAATTGATAGCACCTCCTGCTTTGGGTAAGTCAAGGCGTATCCAACAACTGCATACCTGTATGGGAGAGCATCCTCAGCTAAGACACGCTCTCTTCGGTGGCTGGCCTTGGAGCTGCTGGGCAGCTGCTACTCAAACATGCCCATGCTGTCAAGGGGCATCCACCTGATAGCATATAGACTGCAAATCCCAGAGTTCAGAAATTACATGTCACAGAAATTTGCATACCATTTTGTTAAGTTAAATGTGATTGAAAGATCTATGGTTATACACAAAGTTCTCCTAAGGTCGACAACAGAGTAAAAAAAGGCATGAGCAGGTATGCTAAAGCAAGATCAAATAAATTGTTTAAATGTCACAGCAAAGGTAGCTCTCACGAATGTCTCTGTGGCCAGTCTACTGCCATTAACATAGTTAGAAAATCTGTAATAGAAAGAAAATTATTGCTACATAAAATATTCCTGCAAAGAGACACTGCTGCAGAATTGAAATGAAAAGATGTAGCTCAATCTGTTAATGCCCATCCCACATGTGTGAATGTGATGAACGGTGGAGAATGAAATGACAGTTAAATCTCTGTTAACAAGTGTATTTTAAATAGTATACATGGATCTTTCTGTATTGGTACCACGTCTTAACAAACTCTGATAGGGCTATTCACGTTAATCCCCGAAACTAGCACGAGCACTATCAAAACAAAACCTCCAGAGAAGATACCAAGAATGGCCATTTTCTACAACAGTGGGTGGAGTTGTTTTTGTGAAAAGTATGCAGCTCAGGAGGATGAGATGGGAATAGAGAACAAATTATTTTGTCAAATTCAAGCAGCCCTCTTTCTCTCTCCCAATAAGCTCGGCTTCTACTCTTCTTATCTAACCCCCATTTTCAATGAAAGTTATTGTCACTAATGGTTCAAAGACAGTTTTTTCTTTAAAAAAGGAAGAAATGAGTACTCACACAACTGCAATCTTCATAGAAGCATGCTTTTAATATCAGAGAATTCCTTTTTCTTTCTGCTTTGTTTACAGCTTTCCTGGAAAGCTTTAAAGCTAAAACTTGCTGATAAAAGTATCCTATTTCTTCCAGGCTTCCAAATGCAAGAGTGAGTTTCTTTAAGAACTTTAATACTGAACAGAGCTGTCATTGATAGGGTCTAAATGCTCGATGTATATATTTTTATATGCTATACTCTAGATGACAATACAGATGCTGGCACAGCTGTATGATAGGCTTTTAGAATGATTTAGCCATACCAAATTCTTTCTTTGATGCAATAGATAGCATTTCACACGTGCACACATGCACGCATACACACCAACCTACAAGGACAGTCAAAACAGACTAATTTCAGGCATTACAGCTTAATCCCACCTTCCCTCCCCCTTTCCCCCCCATTTGAGTATTAACACTTCAAGCTGTGTTCTTCTAATACAGCTACACCCCTCCTCTTTGATTCTCCATTCTTCTCCCTTCACTTGATTGCTTTCAGTTGTTTTGAATTGGGAAACATCAAAAACTGTCAGCAAGAATTTAGCATGAATTAGTATCAGAAAATTAGTGTTTTTCTTAATTAAAGAAACTACGATGTTTTTGTTCTCCCCATCTCCTCCTTCCTCTCCCCGCCCCACCCCAACAATAACCAAAGCGTGCCTCTGCAATCAATCTAGTGTCTGAAAAGCAAGATGGATTTCTCCTCTTTCCTGCATTTTCACTACCAGTAATAACTCCATGATTAAGACTCAGCTGACAGTTCGCATGCCACAAAAGCTGAAAAAAATCCAGCGCACTCCTCCAGTAGCTGAATTGGTCCTGGAGTATGGGGGGAGGGAGGGAATGGGGGGAAGACTTCCATCAGTTAGATAAACATTTCTGATCTGAAGACATCTACGGGAAGGCAATGCTCCCTGCTCAAAGCTACAAAAGCACCCATCCCAGGCAAGTACAGACTCTCAGCAGAAAACAGATTTAAGTATTCCACTCAAAATAGTAAGAAAAATTCTGAAGGTTTCCATATGAACCCGGCAGAATTGACCAAATGTATCCATCTGTTCGCTTTCATATAAGCAATATGTATGCTGCCAGTATTGGACCTCTTCTAGGGCAGGGCCCTGGGACTTAAATTACATCTGCCACTTCCCCGATTTACAGCAGCCTCATCAGCAAAGCATGAATTTTTTTTAAAGCCTCAAAATAGCATCCTGAGGAAACACACAAGAAAATTACTATTTCTACATTTCCTCCCTTTTCTACCTGATGACTTTGCCTCAGTACCTAATATTAATATCAAATGTGATGTTCTGAGCTGAGAAACATGGAAGCACTTCAAGAAAGCCTTTTAGTGTCTCATTTCCATCTCCTTAGCTCAGAAGGGACTATTTCATAAGCAAATTTGAACACCTTCAAGCAACTCATGATGAGAGTATCCAGAATCGAATTAGTTACCTCGCCTCTATTAAAACTGGCAAAGCAGCAAATCCTTATCCCTCCTCGCAGTATATAATCACCAATACAACAGGCTGACTAGAACCTCCAAATATGGCTGCACCTTACATACCTCAAACTTGAATTATAATAGTTTAATACAAATTATTCTTGAAAACTGATACTGCTGATAACGTTGCTTATTTCAGCTACAACAATTTTTTCAGATGCAACCATGAAAATCTGCTTTCTTGAATGCAAAGCAGTATTTCTCACTTCAGCAGTACATGCAGCCGGTCAGCACAAGCAGTGCCACGGTAAAAGGCAAAGTAAGTTTTAGAATAATTCACTAAACCTCTGCACTAGTCCCCTTCAAAGGGCAGAATTCTCTCCAATCTATGCTGTAAAGCCTCTCTTAGATAGTTTGCATGTGTCCCCAAGTATCTGCTGTAAGCATCAGCAGGAAGCGTGCTACTGCTGGTCAAACCCTCACCACCACTTCACCAGAAATGCCACGCTCCTCAATTGTGGTTGGCCTAACATAATACGTATATTTTCTACAGAAAAACAAATGCAGCAGCAAAATACCACTGGAACAGCAAGTAAAAAAACTAAATTGAAAAACTGAACTGCTGTGGCTAAATGCATTACCATTCGTGACCTGAGCCACGCATCTCTTCTCAGGTCACTCTGGCAAGTGGTTTAGCTTAAACCACTCTTGGATGATCTTGAGATGTGCCGGGGAGAATGTCACCCTTGTGACATGCCCTTTGCTACCACCCACCTGAATGCTGTCCAAGTCTGGGGGAGAGGGGGCTCTCAGTTTGCACACAGGCAGAAAGGACCCTCTGAAAATCAGCGTAATAGACTGAAGAGCTTGGTACTTTGGGTGGGCTCCATCCTACACAGCTCTGCATTCCATCCCCATCGTGCCACGCTGCTCCACAGCAAAGGCCTCACCAGTGTCTCCCCCAGCAGCTCTTCCCAGTTACCAGAAAGCTCCCAGGTGTCAGCACTGGAAAGCACTAACGAGACAGCAAAATCTCACGGCCCTCTGCTTGCTTCCAAATTGTGAAGCCAGATGAAGCGACCCGACTCAATAAAAAGACCTGAAGTACAGAAAAGCAGCACTAAGAAAAAAGTAGCACCAGGGGCTGAGAGGAGCAGAGATGCAAAAAGCACGGGTGAAGGTGGAAAAGACAGAAAGAAGTCAAAGTGCCCTGCAGGACGCTGGGCTACTCCCACCACCTGGAGTTAACTGCCCGGCTTCTGACTGACTCACAACCCATCTGCTGCTCTTCACAACCACCAGCAGAAACGCCTCTCCGCAGCCAGTGGCTGCAGCAGCAGTAGCCCACTCCCAGCAATGACTCCAGCAGCTCAGGCGGCAGCGCTCTCCACCGAGTACCTGTGAGTAACAGCCCTCCGGTGACCTCAGGGAGAGGGAAAGGGCAGCGGAGCTCGACTGGGAGCTTTTCTTTTTCAGCTTTACATTGTACGAATCCTCTGGTTAAAAAAGGCTGAATAAAAGTGAGCATTCAACAAAATGCTACACTTAATTGCAAAATACTATACTTAAGATTGTACAATCATTCCTAATTTAGCCATTGAAAGCATGAGCTAAGATTCAGTCTTTGTGCACGCGCAGTACTCTCTAATTACATGATCACATTCCAATTTTTTCTAGAAGGATATCACCCAAGAAGAGGCAGCTCTGGGAATGAACATGAGTTGCATACTTAAAAGACAAAGTTGCCTGCAGGACCATTAACTCATTCGTTTTAGGCACTGGAACACGAGAACTGAAGGCGGCAGAGATTTGCAAGCCAAAAGGAGGACGTTTTTGCAGGAATCCAAAATCTTTGCAGGAAGCCCTCAGTCGTACACGTCCCACTTTCTGACCTGGTACACCTGAACTTGTGGATGCCATATTTTGCAGTCAACTGCTGCTATATTTTAAAGATATAAACAGTTTTAATAAAGTGAAAACAACACTTTGAGAAGTCAGATCTGACCCAGATGCATTTAGAAGCCTGTCACAGCAGTTAGCTTCCCCACCCGTCGAATGGAGACAGAGGGGTACCTCTGAGGAGAGGTGTACCTTGCAGGGAGAAGCACGCTCCAACAAAACCCTGCAATTCCTTTCTCTCCACTGAGTGGACAGAGGTTCTTTCGAGAGCATCCTTTCGGCTTAAGCTAGATACCTTCACTTATCACGGGAAACTAACAGAAAAGGCTAAGTGTCTGTATCCACCTGAGGTCAACAACTCCACTGAAAACCCGGTTGGTCCCTCTACTAGCCAGCCCACGGCTCTTGCCTCCTGGATGCACAGTGGCTTCGCTTTGGAAGAAGGGTAGAAAATGGTTTTCCTTAAGGGAACCTCATCCTAGGTTCCCCTAAGCCAGGTGGGCAAGGGCACTCCTCTGGGGTATGTGGATTCAAACACTTTCCAGTGGTCCAGAAATCCCCCAGACAAATAAATATACAAAATTAGACTTAAATGAACAAGATTGCTGCCAGGATTCAGGTCAACTCTAGCTACACAGGTAGGATTTGAGTGAATGGGGCTGTTTTCTTCCCCTTCAAAACCTTTTTCCCCTTATCTGTAAAGTGGATACAATACCAACAAGACAGATGTTGTGAGAATCAATTAACGTCTTTACAATACACAGATAATTTACTGATAAACATCATAGAGAAGTGCATAGAAAGTTATTCATTTTCCACATGTATTTACTATACCAATAATATTGTGGAATAGCGGTTTTTAAGATGGGGTTTGAATGTGTGCAGAATATGCCTGCCACAGGGCCACATGAACAATAGGGATTAAAAAAATTATATTGAGTATCTTCTCATTCTGTCAGCACCATCATCTCAGTGGTCTGATATGTGATCATGTAATTAAAGACTGTATCATAATGCATATGCACAAAGGGGCTGAATTAAGGTTGTGCAGACAAATCTAATTCTGGCATTTCCTATGCTTTGAGTGCCTGACTTGACAATCTTAGCATTCATTTAACAATCAGTTCCTGTATGTAATACCATACATTATAGACACATGTCTGTAAAATCTTCCATATCACTGCATGAACACACATACAAACTCCAGAAGCAGAACAATACACAACCATATTCTGGCCATTGCTCTTTTCCCTTTTTACACCGTATTCTTGCCATTATATTTACCACCATCAAGAACAGGCTGCTCAGGGGTGCCAGCAGTTAAAACGTTCTGTTACCTTTCACTTTTAAGGACATGGAACACGTGCCAATGCTTCCAACTTCTTATCCACTGCTAAAAAACATTTTAAATAGCATCCACTGTGTATGAGCCATTTGTGGATCAGAGCACACGTGCACAAATACGTGGAGCTCTCACCCCAGGCCTCAAACAGAGACTCTCCTGTTAAGAGCCTGCAGAGGGGACCACTCCTTGATATTTTAAGAAGGTAGGATTAGGGCAGACGTTGCTTTTGGCCCTGTGCTACACACACTATACACTTCAGCCTGCTGTGGTTGCTCGAGAAAACTTTGGTTTCTAGGGCTGGAAAGAGGACTGCTCTCCATTGGTGCTAGAGAGGTGGATGAACAGCTTTGATCATCTCCCCTCCTAACTCACTGGCGTAACTCCCATTGATTAAACCACGAGCATGACCAAATTCTTCCTTTTCACATCTTGTAGTTTGGTTTACCCGTGGGAAAACACACCTTTTTTTTCTCCTCCTCTGATTTCAGTGCTTTTTCTACTTACTGAGCAGAACTTTCATCACAGCCCTTAAAGAACTGGCAGAAAGAGCTCCATGAAGACACTTTGCTGTGCTTTCTTGCCCTAGAACTGACTGTTTTGACTGCCAAGCTCTGGTCCGACACTAGCACGTACTTACCCAATTATGGGATTTTCCAGCCTGCCATTGTTTGCCCTCCCAGTTTTCGCAGTATCAATTTTAACTGGGATCCTTGTGACACACAGGTAGTTTTGCCAGATGCTTTACTCCTAACCAGGAGAAAATGTGTCAACTCCATGCATATCCAACCATTTCTGCCTCAATCACTGTCCATTGCTTTACACCACCATCATTCACCGGATACCCTAAATACATCTTTTAAAACAAAAGAAAAAGAAACCCACACAACCAACCATAAATGCAAACTACACACTATGTTGGAACATACATGCACTGGTCTACAGCTTTTGCTACAGCCACATATTGCAAAATGCATCATTTGGTCAGATTTTAGCAGGCATGCTCCGGCGTACAATAAATACTGTGCTGTTAGACCTCTGAGGCAGGTGAGTGTCTCCTCACCAGGGGGAAAAAATCACCTTGGTTTGTACTAATGATAGCCACAGTGAACTCCGGGACTGAAATAATGGGAATTTCCTCTTGCACAGTTTCATAAAAACAATGCTGAGCACTCGCAGACACTAAAACCACCTTGAATCTAAGCTTCCTGAGAGGCAGTTTGCAGTCTCACACAGTTAACAGTCTAGATCCTTTCCTCCTCCTCACACCAGTTTTCTCTCTCAATTTCATAGAATGCAACCTACAGTTGTCCTAGAATTTCAGAAAGTGATAATTTTCTGTAGAGGTAGTTTATCTGACATTGGGCCTATAGCACAGGAGGGCACTTGTAGCTTCTAATCATCTTCTCCATCTGTTCACCATAAGCAATGTTGATCTTCAAATTACACAACCTACACAATCCTGAAAGAGTCTTTTACTTTCCGGTAGGACAATCTGCTCCTTCCCTTTCCCCGTTTATTGCAATCTGCAGAATCCTTGCACTGCCGCACATACGGAGAACGAGAACATATCAATCCACCCTAAATGACCTCGAAAGGCTGAATCAGTTAACCAAAATAGGCAGAAACTGCAGCCTTCCAGTAGACTTTCCCCCCCTTGAAGTTATTTGTAAATTCCTTTTCGCAGCCCAGACTCTGCAGTAAGACTAATTCTAAATTGACCCAGTCCCAAACAACGCCAAAATGATTAGGTGTTGGTACCACCACAGGGTCCAAAATACCATCCCTGCAGCTTGCCCCGAGCCATTCTGCCCAATTCAGCCTGGGTCCTGCTTCAGGTGCCTGGCCTCAGAGGTGGCCCAGCTCGGCACCGTGCCACCCACACCTCTCCCCACGCTCTGCGAGGTGTCTGCGACAGCATGTGGATGGGCAGGAGGGGCGACAAGCAAGCCAGCAACACCGTGCTCCTTCTGCTCAGGAGACAACTGTTTCAAAAGCAGAAACGTGATGGGTGAGGCTTCCAGGAGAGAAAACAGGCAACCATGATAAGGAAGGAGAGAAGACGGAAGGTCCGATGCCTGACCATGGGTGCTCCCACAAGCCGAGATGGAATGGGAAGCAATTAACATATAGAGGAGAAGAAGAAGAGAGGAAACAGCTAGCCAGCCCTCCAAAACCTCAAATGAACCACCTGTCTGAAAGATGTGGTAGTAGTAGAGCATCTTGGGATATTTTCCTGTAGTAGAAATATTGTGTGTGCTGTTCCATCACTATAAGGCTGCTGCCCATCGCGCTCCTCCTCCTAAGCAGCAATTGAAAGCTGACCCAGAAAGGACAGCTGAAATACTGGTTCCTTGCCAGAACTGCTGTCCCCACAGCATCTAGTTTCCATAGTACCATCACACACCTTGTCATGGCTTCACTGCAGTGATCCCCAACCAGGGAGCTGAAGGCGAGATGTCAACGGTGAAATCTGAGATCAACCACATTTCACCACCAGCAGTCACCCCCCGGCCCACAGAGACAGCAATGTTCTTGAGCATGCCACTTGCTTGGTTTCATCAGCCACAAGCCAGGAAAGACAGGAGTCCATGGTGGCATAAAAATCTGCCAGATATGTTTAAAAAAACACCCAACCCAACACACACAAAAAACCTCTCAAAAAGACTACACAAACACCAAAAGAGATCCATCTGCCCTCTAGCCAAAAGATGCTCCACAACATGGAGCTCAGCAACCCAGGGTAAATTAGCCCAAGCAGGGACAGACAGGCTATTAGTGACACTTAAGGGCAGCTAGTATATGGCTAAGTGGCTGCCATCACTCTGGCAGCTTTATCACACACCAATAGCTGGTAAGGCTGTACACACTACAGGACTGTTGTTGATGTTGTTAGCGCACAAGCCATTGCATCTGCACTCCTCTTAAAGCTCCATCTCCTAGACGCCTGTGAATACAGGAGAAAGCGGCTTGCATTACATTTTTATTAGGTCTCTATCCCTCCTGTTTCTGGGGAAAGCTGGTATAAGCACCGCTTCTAACTTAATGCCTGAAGTAAAACAAAAACATTAGGATGTATTTTGTTTTCATCCTAACATTTATAAATCAGATATTTATTTTTTTTAGGCTAGGGACTTTAAAAAAAAAAAATCTGACCTAATATTACTAGAAAATGTCTCCAGGTATTGACACTTCAGGCATAAACAACCCCAGATAGCAGGGATGAGTGCAAAGGGATGATTAGCAATGTCTTACCCCCACAAATGCCCCCAATCTGGCAACCTGAAAATGCGGCAGTACGACTTCCCTATGGCTCTCAGTATCATTCGTTAACCACACTACAGCATACTATTTGTAGCTTCAGCTGCCTCAAAAATGGAGTCTTTATACACAGATCCTTGCAAGAAACAAAACTTCCGAGATGTACTTTGGTCTTGGGCAAATTTATTCCAGGCATCAGAAGCAGCGTTTCCTTCTGATAGTGGGCAGAGGCAGGGAGCAAGCTGTATGCTATGCTGCAGCCCCAGTGTTTGAAGTCTCCAATTCAAGAAACATCACAATGAGTAAGGACTTGATGTTTTCCTTTCAAAATGTTTATTTGTCTGCATTGTTGTTTCATATTGGCTCTGCCAGCTAATGTGCCTGTGGATTCTCCCAGATTACAATTGAATTTAGTTAGCATCAGGTTTGCAAACAAGAAGCAACACAGAGCATACATTTCATTATTCTTTGCTTCTCATATATAGACGTTCATGCACTTTATTTATATGATCAAAGGTTACTAAACCGCTCCAGAAGCTGTACAAAGCAATTGGAAGTCAAGCAATTCAGTATCAAGATTTTCACATTGTCAAAATCACTTTTTTTCTTTAATATCGAGAGCACTAAAATTCATAACAGGTCAGAGTTGATTTAGTTTTCTGGGGTGTTAATTTTCAGAAGTAGCAAGCACTGACAGCTCCTATTGTCTTGAAAGGGAGATACACAGGTACATCACATTTGCAGTCATATCTGAAGCAGCAGTTTGGAACTGCTTGCCAGGCTGCACTGCAGCAACAACAAAATAACCGAGGGTATGGAGGTAAGGAACAGGTTCCTGTCCAACCTGCTCTAGGTGAACCTGCTTTGGTGGAGGGCTTGGACTAGAGTATCTCAGAAGGTCCCTTCCAACCCCTACCATTCTGTGATTCTGTGAAGGAATTGGGCAGGCACTTGGAGACAAATACTACTTTTTTCACCCATTGTGGGGTGGCGGTGGTATGGGAATTGCAAGATACAAACTAGTAAGATACAATACAAGCTCAGAAATAAGTTAAAGAAGCTTGAATGTTGTTGTAACAGAAGTCAAAGGAAGACATTAATAATATCTTTAACCATGGTGGGATGCCTCCATGTGCCAGGGATGCTGGTGGCAATATGATTAATATCCCAGGTACAAAAGAACAAGGAAGTGGGTTTCAGCATGGTTTTTAACTCAAGACCCTGGGGGAAAGGAATTAGTTCAAGCCTGGAACAAATCTGAGGAAATTAATGATAAATCAGACAGAGGGGTCAATGTACTATAAGGGACACCTCTAAAGCCATTATTTTATAACAGCTGATGGCAATAGCTGCTCAGGAGGGAAAAAATAAAATGCTGATTTTACAGATATTCAGGGGGTGGGAATTAACACTCTAGGGAAAAAGAGCAGAAAAGACGGCAGGATACAAAGGTGCACCAAGATTTATTGAAAACCAGAGGGGAAATGTAAGCTAAGGAAATGAACATTCAGAGCACAGAAAACAGACATTCCAAAGCACATTAATTAGACAGAATACTAAGGTAGCCTCTACTTAAAAAAAAAAAAAAAGGCAGCTTACCAACAAAACCAAAAGCATCACTGTAGTCAAGAGTCAAGGTGCAGAGAGCAAGAAGCCCCATGATCCCAATCACAGTTCAGCAATACTGACTAGATATTCCCCCCTGCCTTTTTCTGTTTCTAACTACCACTGGCTAGGTAATAGCAAGCTTAATACATCTAGATTTATGATTAAAGAGTACTTAGAAAAGATTGATTTGCCCTGCCCGACAGCAAACATGAATAGCCTGGAAAAAAAGAAATAAAGGGTTAGAAATCACACAGACTTCACAAGACATGAAAGGGGACAAAAGTGCTGGCCTTAGTGGCTTTTCTTTGAAAAAAAGTCCACCCCCAAACTTCAGATTACATAGCCCTTTGTACCAGAGGCAGTATAATAAAATGCTGCGGAGAGTGATATCAACATGAATCTTGCCCAAGAAGAAATCATTGAACGCATAAACAAACTTCTCCATCCTTACATGTCTTGCATGCTACATTCTTTAAATACATGCATCAAGCCTAAGAAAACTTATGCAGAGCAGGTTAAAACATGTTCATAGGGCACCATACACTATGATTTACTTGTCAAACGCCACATTCACTCAAGAGGGGTTGGCTTTCAGAGAAGTCAGATAATATTCAATGTCAGGATCTAGTTCATAATAAATGGTATCTAAATGCAACAAACCACTACGGATAAAAATCACGTACTCAGTGCTAATCAAAATACACGAGGTGCTAAATCTTGACACCCATAAGCGGGATTAATACGTTCCCTCAATACAGGCTCAAGAGTGCTGTCACTGACGCTGTCAGTGTCCAGAATGTCTCCACTCCTCCTTGTGTGATGAGGGCAGTGACAACCATCCTGGTGGACTGACATGCACTGACATACTCTGACCACAATGCTACCAGCCAGCTGTCCGCAAAATAAAATCTAGTTGCTGTGTTGGTGGTAAGGGAAAGCTCAGTCTCTCATTTACAGAGCGATGTACACTGAGAAACGCACAGCACAGAGCTCTCAGAGCTCTACAATCCACCACCTATCATGTGCTGCAACTGTCCAGGACTTCATCCTAAGCAGCTGTCAACTCAACATTTTCAAGAGCAACAAATTCATTAAACTCGTATAATTATGGCTGAAAATTTCCAAGATATCTAGGACATTTAATCATACAGCTTGGATTCAAATTAATAAAGTCTCAAATACTCCAACCAGTCTTAAAAATCCCAGACTATACAGCTATATATTTGTCAAATGCCACAAATTATTCAGATTATTAAAAAGGTCTTACCCTTTAATTACTCTTCTACTTTTAAAATTCAGCTCCCATAGTAACAAAACTTCAAGTGAAAAGTATTCAGAAGAACAAAATTAAAATGAATGTACACACACTACAATGCAGATCTTTCAAGACAGATTAGATATTAAAGAGTAAATAGCGTTGGGAACCAGTCACTGGTAAACCAAAATAAGCAAAAATCCCATTAAAACCCAGCAACACTCATAAGTACGCAGAGGCAGAAATACTACAGGCCACAAAGGGACGTGACTTAAGGCACCAATTTCATTGGAGTTGGCCAAAAGCACAGGACAAACACAACTCAGATGGTAGGAAAATACAAAGTTTACAACCATTTCTGCAAAATTTGCACACAAATTACAACTTCCCAACAGATTTTCAATTCCTCATGTCTTCTCCAATTGATAACACAGGAATTTCCCGCAAGACAAAAGCCTGTTTTGCCATCTTCCAAGCACTGGGCATTAAAACTTACTGTTAGAAAAACCAATGGTGGTTCTCATTATTTATTTGCTCTTAAACTCAAGTAGAAATTGTTACGTAAAACTTTGTATTTGGAAAGGATAAGAGATATCTGAGACTAGTGGGGATAAAATGAACTGGTAGTTACCTGCAGCAGCTCAGGGGTATGTGCAACCTTAGGATAAATACAGGAGATGGAGTATAATGGGCAGAGCAAGGGTGAGACTGACAAAGCTAAGTGAAAAAAATTATCACACAGGGTCTGCACTTTCTCTCATCAACATCACTGCAGGGCATAGGATACGTATGGGAAGACAAAGAGGCTACCCCTCAGATTCTGCCCTCTGCAATTCTGTCACATAACCTAGTTTTACCCTTCCCTTCTTACCACTGTTGTCACAATTAACAACATGCAAACTATACAGCTGACATCAACCCGGTATCCCAGTGCCCCTTACGTAGGTTTTTCCCAGTGTAGAACTGGTTGCATTACTTTGTCCCCTTCCCTCCCCTTCTTCCAGAGGAAGCCTTCATCTCAAACTAAATTTTAAATAGAAGCTACCAGCTTTTCCTTGCAATCTGATTATCAATTTGCACCTCAGCAAAGGAAGGCTAGAACTCTATTGTTTTGTTAATTGTCAATTTGCATCTTTGAAAGGTGTTGTGTATTTTCTTCTTTTGGCAGGTTAGGACTAATTCTGTATGTTAACATATATGTGGGTAGTGTGGGTAAAAAACGTTTTCTTTTAAAATGTAGTACATTTAAAATGTGCAGCTTTATTTGCTTTTCTAAGTTTTGTTCATTTTCTTGGACAAATCTTGTTCAAAAGCTAGTAAGGACTGCCTAAGAAAGGGCTAAAAGGATAAAGCTACTTTTCCAATAGGTATTTAAATAAACTCCTAAAAATTACCTGCAAAAAGAGGCAAAGTCATAAATGAAAATTTAGTTACACTTTCCAGTTACAAGGAACAACCGACAAAGGAGTTGGCAAACAATTCTTTTCCTTTTAAAGGTAGAGGGAGAGTTGTAGAGATCATCCTTACGTTAATTTCATTTAAGTAGGATACCGTTTTGTAATAATAAGTACAGTTTTTAAAAAGATGTATGTAAAAATTACACAGCGAGTCAACCAACAGGTCCAGAAAGCCCCGCAGACCCAGCTCACCAGGCTGAGACAGATCTGGTTTCACCATCTAACTGCATAAACAGCTCTGAGACTCCAAGCAGCTTTGTATCCGCTTCTCTGTGACTTCATACGTAGGCGACCATCCACCCATACATCTCCATCAGATGCCAGCCCCAGCCCAGGCTAGAAGCCCACCCACGTCTGGACAACGCTCGCTTCTCCCCCCAGCCCTCCTCGGGGGCTCAGTGTCATCCTGCGAGTGCCGGTTTTCAGACTCGGCGACCACAAATCTTTTCCTGCGTCATCCTTGTGACTCCCGCAAAGCCCCTTTCCTGCGCTAAGGATACCAAATGGATTGATTCATCAACACTGTAACTGTCAATTAATTTTCAAATGCAGAAAGATGTGAGCTTTTCAAATGCCAGGTTGCAAATGAAGAGGTGGCCAAAGTCACTATTAATAACTAACGGGGCAGGCTTCATCTCCCTGTCACTAAAGATACCTGCAAAACTGGTACCTTGTGCGCCTACAAGTCACCATCCAAGGTGACTTGAATGCATGGAAGAAATTTTTTAAATCCCCCAAGCTACAAAAATGAGGAAAAAAAACCTGAAAAACATTGACCCACAAAAGTATTCCAAACAATGCTTAAGTGACAAAAGCAAGCAGAAATTCCTGCCAAAATATCAGATAGCAAACAAGACAAACACTCTAGCTGAGTCTACAGTCTATCTAAATACAGAAAAAGTCAATCAAATAACTACAGGAAGACCTAACAAGACAGAAGGCCTTCATTTCAGATAAGTCCATGTCTTGTCATCTTCACCTAAAGCTGGAAGAATGATGAGGAGTGAGAAGAGGAGAATCACAAAATTCCATATTGTCTTTATACACTCGTTAATGCTTCACTTAAGGTCACGTGAGGACTGACCAGTGTTAACTTTATCTGCCACCACACGCTACGGTTTTTAACAGCAGGTTAACAAAAAAAACCCCAAACATAAACCAACCCCTTTTAAAGTGAAAACCAACCCTTTTTTAAAGTGAAAAATGTAACAAACTGAAAATCCTGACAACTGGGTCTCTGGCCGAGCCACAGATCTCACGGAGCGAGATCAAAAGGGAAGATTTCATGAAATTTCTATTACTAGTCCTAGAGAGATGAACCCAAGCTTTGATGGCAGAAGTATCTCAAATAATAGGCTTCCATATACTTTAACTCGGCAAACAACTGCAAGTCCTGACCAGCTTTGATCGCTTACAACCTGCAGACTCTGGACCCCTCTAAGTCAGTTGTGCTCTCACAACTTTAAGTTTGATTTCCAAAGAAATCTGGAAAGCAGGTTAAGAGGAACTGGAACCCTGAACATCTGTTAAAACCATATAAAGGAGCAGGAAAGTATTTTATTATCCACATCGGAAAACATTCTTAGTTTTACAGACTTCTCCCAGCAAGTTGAGACTTGTTATAACGCCCACCAGCTATATGTTTGTGAAGATCAAGGACATTTATACCTGTCATACCAAAAAAACATATATGTGTCCAAAGAACAGGAAGAGAAAGTGCCTCTGGCTTCAGAGAAGCCTCTGTAACCAAACCATCCTATTTTACATATAAAAATATGCCCAATAGTTAAAAGGCTGTGTAAATTTGAACACTGGAGAGTTGGTGGTGTGAACAAAACACTAAACTCGGTTCTCTAAATCTCTGGGAAAAGTAAAATAAAATAAAAAAATAATCAAAGTTTCAGTATAATCTTAAGCAAACTATCAAAACCAATTCCTTTAACTGGGGTAGAAATATTACAAAAACTGACTCTCTCATGAAACTCCTAGAAGTTCCTGTTTTCATGTGACAGGAATGACAAGAGCAGGTTCCCATTTAAACTCTGGGGAAAAGCTGAGCTGAAGCCACAAAGATTAAATTTGGACCTCGGCTCCACCAAAGCATGAGGATTTGACTCCCTTTCTTATTTTCTGAATTACCAGCTGTAGAAAACATAGAAGGTAGTGAAATATTGAAAACTTTCTCTCAAATCTAAAAAAAATTTAAACCAAATATGTAATACAGACCTTTAACTGACAAGCCAAATCACACGGGCAGATCCAAGCACACCATTCTAGACAAAAAGGCCTATTGCAGAGGTGGCATCCCAGTTTGGGTGGACAAACAACATAGAATACATACCAAACAGTCTGAATTTATCCATGAACAAGCTTTACTATATAAAGCAGAACTGAGATTTGTTGGGGTTTTGAAACCATGAACCCAGATTAAGACACCCAAAAGCTATTTTGTCAGATGTCTTCCTCGATAATAAAAATTATTCTTCCTGTTCAATGGTTGGATGATCACGTAGAGCTTTCCTTCCGGTTTGACCTACATTTCTCTTAATCTTTTAAGGTATCAAAACTAATAAGGTAGCGTTTCAGCAAGCTGAAAAGTCTTACATACACATACTGTACTATCTCACCTATTCTCTCTGCCCTGTTATTAGTTATGCCCTAGCAAAAATAAGAAACTCCTCCACTGGAACTTAACGTTTCAGCCAGTGGCATTCCCTACCAGGGACAGTGAAGTAAAAACTGAATAATTCTTGCCACAGAAGTGCATGTAGGGATCCTACAATCAGTATCTTGTGCACCACCACAATGGCTGAAGATAGACAATGCTCTAACACACATATATATATAAGAAACTGCAGTGGTCATCATTTGACAAGACGTGTCCAAATCTTTCAAATACTCCACAGATCAATCCAGCGCTTCCAGGAGGCCATTTAAGTATCCAGGAACACATTTCCTGACTCAAAAGATGAAGTATGAACAAGAGATATTAAAAAAAATAAATCTGGCCTGATAGGTACATTTTTTCCTTCAAATAAATACAAATAACTTTTTCAAACACTTCTCTGTTTCTTTTTTCTTCTCCTCTTGACTGCTCCAGACTAATAGTCTAAGTGTATTTACTACCCTCTATGACTTACCCTATACTCCAGCACCACGATCCTGCTGTGTTCTCCCCCAGGGAGTAACATTGCCTGGAGACACCACACAGCTCAGACACAACCTCTGGGAATTTGATTTGACCTGAGAGGAACAGCGGACCACACCACATATTGGAAGAGTCCTTAGAAAGATGAAATTCTGATTTCCTCTCCGAAATCCAAGTAATAAATTTCTAACAATTTCACTACGTCAAGAATTTCACCAGACCAAAAAAACCATCCGATTTCCATTGTTATCCTTCAGATACCCTGTAGGGCTTGACAATAATTCTCCAAGCACCAGATCAAAAGATTAAATGTGGTAAAGCCTGAGAATTTTTATGAGGAGTGTTTTCAGAAGTGTATCAGCGTACTGACAGATCAGAGACAGGAGAAGCACTTGACTCTGACCTCCGCAGAGCACGAGCTCTCTGGAGCAGAAACTCCCTCTCTCACGTGCACACTTCATATTACAGCGATACACCAACCTTCCTGGCAATAGAGTAACAACAATAAATAGGGAGGCAGGACTGAGTTTCTCTGCCAAAGCATATTTGAGTCTAGTAAAGGGACAAAGATAGGAGAGGAAAACAGAAGAGTCATGGGATTTACAGAGATAAATACCCCGCTACTCGGTCAGCAGCCCAACTAACACTGCATTAGCTTTGAACAGATGCAACTTCAATAAATAAATAAAAGTCATATTAGTGCAACAGCTCTGTTCTATCTAGCACTCCTCGTGGCCCAAACCATCAAACCCGCATCCTTCATGACACTCCATGGACCGAGACATTTTCAGCTTCTGACACAAGGTGTCTAGAACATCAGGACAATCAGAGTGCGTTTTTTTCCTATTAATTTTTGTTTCGTGAAAGCCTCAGTAAAACATTACTCTGATTATATCCCCAGTTCAAAATACTAACTTCAGCTGGCATTAAAATACTCTGTCAAAGCCAGTGGAACCGACTGCCAGAACCTCACTTCCATCACTTCCTTTCAGAAGTGCATCGTGTCCTGTTATTTAGTTTTCAAGTATTTTATGATACCCATGACTTATAGTTATAAGTTCATTTCTAGCCAAACTCAGCATCAGGAAAATTTCAGTTTATTCTTCTGATACTTTCCTCTCTTGACTTCACCCCACTGTGTCTCAATTATAGCCTAAGAATAGCAGCATTGCTGCTCCTCTGATTTATTATCCCGTCCCTGCTTCAAAGACGCAAGCAGCCCTGTGCTAAACACCCAAGTGTTTGTTCATCCTCTAACAAGGTCCAGTTGTAACCCAAAAATCCTGTGTTATCCTGGGAGAAGCAGACTAGTGCCATATGCACTATTTTGAACAAGGATGTACCTCTGAATGCTCTCTATGCTGTCCTCTTTTCCCAGTTTTGGCGCATCTAATCCCTCAGTTACTTCTTTGATGGCACCCGCCCATTGCACGTACATCTTAGCTGAGGCCTCAATGATTTCACCTCCCTTTCCCAAATCACTGATGCTCATTCAGAACCCTAAAAGTTATATGGGAACTTTACATATTTGTTCTCTTCAATGACCATATCCCTCCTTTTCAGTTCTGGCTCCTCTCAAAATGCTTGCCCAACTATTATATCCCCCCTCTTATTTAACCAGGCTATATATGGAGAGAGAGAGAGAGAGAGAGAGAGAGAGAGAAATGCAGGCAGAAGAAAGAAGGGAAAAAAGGGAGGAAGGTCAAATCCCTGTGTCCCAGAGGTAGATCTCTTCCTGCTCGCTTGAGCACCGATTGCACATCTCCACTTTCTCCACCTGGAGACTCGCTGCGGACTTGCAGGGCAGAACATGTTTCCACTGGAGTTCATCTAAGGAACAATCAGCTTAAGCAGTTGTATTCAAATAGTATTAATGTTTTCAAATCAACTTCCGATTTTCCTACTGGAAACCCTGCCAAACGCACTCTTCAACAGACACTAAAATAATTTGGATAGTTGATATGCAATCCAAATTTTTAGTGGAAAACTGCCAGATTCGACATCTGTGAGAAAGTGGGTAATTTTTATTATCCACAGAGAGCATGCACTCGGTCCGATATTTTCTACCTCTACACATCTCCTTCTACTGGAACTGCTTTATGGTTTTACATGATCAACGGGCTGCCAAGAATGTTTTAACCCCTTCACTGCTACCAGAATTCAAGACCCCACTGTCACCATTTTAACAGTGTCCATCTAGAAGGATATTGTAAAATACCAGTTTTCAAGAGCAGGATGTTCTTATAAGTTATCTCTGATCCTCCTAATTGCAGCAAATGCAGATTATTTTTTTCTTAAGTAGTATCTTCTGATTATTATTTGCCAAATATGAGCCCATTCTCTTGTAAGCAAAGGGTTAATTCCCCTTCTTGCTCTTGTCCCTTCTCTTGCTGGAGAGAGGGTCTGTCTGAGCAGCTGCTGGGGGAAGCAAGGATGGGAAAGTGCCTTTGGGAAAGTAGGCCTTCCTGCTGAGGACCCAGCCTAACCCCAGCGTGGAAAGATATTTTTTCTTACATTCAGTTTTGCTTAGGGCACCTCCTAATTTATTAATGGTTATAAATATTTGGTTCTGCCTCCACACCACCTAACAGGTCAGATCCTCCAGGCAACTGAGGTGCATGGAGCTACACTGATTTTCACCAGCATACAACCTGTATGACTTCTGCTCTAACTTCTTGGTTTACATCAAGCAGCACCGCTTCACGTTTAGACTGAATTTTACTCTTTCATTCACAAGCCTTAGGAAAAGCAGAATATGAAAAATACAGAAGGAGAGAATATTATATGGACCTTTTACCATAGTAGGCGTTTTTGTTTCCTTGTGTGTCTGTTGTTATTATTTTTTTTTAACAAAACAAAAACTCCAGACTTTCTGTTTGAAACTGCCTGCTGAGGTTCCTTTAAATAAATGAAAACAAATAGTCCCTGGCTGTCTGGGCTGTACTACAGCAGCTCATCCTCCAAGTGATTTGTAATGCTGAAAAGGTTTATCTTCTTCACTAAAAAGATTATCAAAGTTCACTTTGTAAGTGCACATGTATATTTTATTTCTCAAAGATTACAAGTTTTCTCCTTATTCCCATATTGTCCTGCTGGGAACAGGTGGCAGAACTCCTGCCACCAAAGCAATCTCAAAATGTATACTAAACAGGGATAATTTGTTGTTGTTGTTGTCGTCTTAATGATCAAAAAAGGAAGCTCCCCCTGGCAGGTTTTTTTCGCCTTTTTGTTTAAATGCTGTATCTGAGGCCAAATCCAAAGCTAGTGAGTGGGAACCCCTGTGCTACTGATAGATTTTTACTGGACAAACACCAGCGGCAGGGTCACGGTGCCCAGCCTCTACTACAGAAATCCAGTCAGTGCTCACAGTCATTCCAACAAACCAGAGCACCAGACAGAGCTACTGAGAGCTCTTTTGATCTTTGAGGCTTTTTTCCAGTCTCAGAAATGAACAGACTGCTGTAAAATTATGAACAGGGTAGAGATGGAAAAGCATCCTAGTGCTGCACTTTCAGAAGACATAAGAAATAAGGCATATATGATTCTCCATACAAACTTAAAAAATAAAACAGTATTCTTGCTGTGTTATGTCTAATTTAGACTGTTCACAAACAGGGACAGGACACTTCATTTGCATTTATCTTATCACCCTAACGCTGTGCAAATAGCAGTAATTTTTTGTATTTCATAGCTAGCTTCATCTAAGGATCTCATAGGACTCAGTAAACACCAGGGAACTACATGTCTGGTTCAGAAATGCACATGGAGATGAAAAGCTCCCATTGACTTGAGCTGAGTTTGGATCAGGCTGTAAGTCTCCAAATTTCAAAATAAATATTACCATTATCATTTTACAGGTAAGTAAATCAAGGGACAAATAAGTAACATGGTGACAGCACAGTAGAATCAGCACTAGAAACCAGCAATCTGGACTCCTAGGCTTCTGCTTGACTTAAAAAGCTCTTGCAGCTGCTTCTTAACTTACTTGTTCAGCAATACCTGCAAGAGAAGAAGGAGAGTGCAGAAAAGGCTAAAAATCTGTGGGCACAGTTGAGACCTAGCTTCAGACTCCCCAGAAAGGAGGGTAACTGTAAGAATTACTGTTCTCTGAATATTCTTGGATACTTCTCTCCCCCTTCTCAATTTTGACCAATGAATAAAGTAATATGGCAAACCGCAAAAGTAAAATGGTGTTAAGGTCTCAGAACGACAGACAACAAATAAAAAAGAAATAAGACACGTTTTAGTGAGTCCAACAATGAAAGCGGGGCTTCATTTTTCTATGTGCTATACTTCCCTTTTTGAATATAAAACACTGTTTGAAGCACAACTGGCAAACTTCATTGCTAAAGTAACAAGCAAAAGCTGAAAAACCAAATGAAAAGAAATAAGGCTTAAGTTTGTTTGAAAGTCTTTGAGACTCTTGCATTGCTATCCCCTTTGCCTCTCTAACAAATCTTACAGATAGGCATTTCTTACCCTGATGTGGCATTAAGGGACATGGTTTAGTGGTTGACTTGGCAACATGAGGTATACGGTTGGACTCAATGATCTTAAAGGTCTTTTCCAGCCTAAACAATTTATGATTCTAAAACACCTGCAGGATATCCACTATAATGGAAAGCATATAGACTTCAAGTCCAGTGGAATACTTTCATTGCTTTGGTGGAAGAAAAATTAGCCTTAAATTTGAATTTTTTTTTTCCACACTTGGGATCCCACATGAAGTATCACCTCCACCGAATTTATCACCTGATGAGATCAATCACTTACAGATCATAATACACACAAAAGATTAATTTTAATTCTCAAATTACCCTGAAAATTTGCTAGTATTTTCCTGTGATGAACTTCATAATATATTCCCCAACACACCCGTTCTGCACCTTTCAACACTAAAAACACTGAGCCAATCACTCGAATTCCAGTAAGTTACAGTAAAGACCTGATCAAAACATGCTTGTAATTACTAACTTACATACACACACACACAAATGTCGCACACACATGCTTTTAAAAATTGTTCTAGTCTGGTTGTGGGGCCCAGCACAGAGGAGACTGAGCAGCTCCAGTGCTTATATGAAAACTTGTCACTGATGGCACCCCTGGGTTTCTGAAACACCCCCAGAAATTCCCAGCCCCTGTCAATTCCTGCTTCTTGCGCTGGAGGTTTCCAGAGAACCCGGCACACACGTTCCTAGGCGGAGGGGCAAAAATATTTGGCAGTAGTAGGGCTGGGAAGTCATTTATACCCCAGAAACAATTGACAAAATCACCAAGGAAGGTGAAGACTGGCTTTCTGGTGGAACATGAAGAAATACATTTCAGGTTGGAACCTCATTGCAGAAAACCTGCTCTAATCCGTATGTTCTTCTTTTGCTTGGCATTTCATGAGAAAGGGAGTACTTTGAAAGGACCACTGACTTCTTGCTACGCAAATGTAGGATGCTTTTGTAACCACAAAGTATTAACAGAATATCTAGGATTTAGTCCAGCGTTTCTCAGAAGCCTGATATCTTGATATTTCCCTATTGCACAGGATTACCCCCAGATGCATCTGTATCAGAAATTCTAAACAGTTTCCATTAACTGTGCCTTCTCCTTAAATCCATAAAAGCAAAAAAAGTTTTTTTTTTTCCAAATCCATAAGTTTTATCCCTAAGTTATTTTTTTATCCAAACAAAGAAGTTATTTTCTTGGCAAATTTGCAAATCTACTATGGTAGCAACTGTAGGATGTGGGTACAGTATCACAATATTTGTCAAGAACTGCCAGCGTAGAGTGCCGTATCAGACAGCTGACAGCAGACTTCTCCAGCAAAGCCCTCCAGAGTTTCCTTCCTGCCCTGATGAGCTGCTCCACCTCCAGGGAAGTTTCATGGAAGCTCTGAAACCTTTCTTTACTTTGGAATCAATATTATTCAACTGCTGACAGGAGGGAGATGCCAAAATGCCACACTCTACATGGATGCTCTGTAATACTTATATACAGTAATGCTCTTGTTTCTTCCATTATGAGACCATATAATTGAATATCATTACACAGGCCAACGCTGACTTCTAGGAAGACTGCAAAGACTTTCAGAAACACAGCAATGTTCGTGATGTCTCAGCAATTACATATATCCAGTGCATCCTCAGCTCACAGCTCTTCATTTACTGCCCTTTCATGAACACTCCTCAAGCTGTTGTTATTTTTTTTTTCCCAAGTATGCCCACACCCATACAAGGAACTCCCCAGATAACTTAGTCAAACGAGAAACAAAATATTTAGCCTGTGTTTCCCAGCATAATCATGGTGAAATGTATCCACTGTGTCTAATGAGAAAATTGAAATTTTAATCACAATTCATAGAATATTGTCTTTTGGAGTGAGGTAAGAATCTTTGATGTAAAACCGAAAACAAAATTCGGCCTTCACAGTATGTAACACAATGGAAGTGACACAGAAGATCTTGGTTCCTAATTAAAATCAGAACTAATAGGTTTTCTAAAACTGTAATGTTCAAGATAGTTTTTAATTTCAAGGGACAGTTATTTTTTTAACCCTAGGAACCAGCAGAAATGCCAGAAGAAAACCTGTAAACAGCCACAGTTAAATAAAATTAGGGTTTGTGGTGTCAGTCTTGCACTGATGGCAGTCACTTGCATTTAATGATGGAACTCCTTTTTTTAAGTAAAGTGTGTAAGTGGTAAACAATAGGACTTTACTATTAAACCATAATTAATTATAAAATAATTTTTAATTGCAGAATTCTTCTTTGACTTCTATAAAAAGCAAATAATTTAGAACAACGGAAAACAAGTCCTGCACAGTTGGTATTTCCTTACTTCTGAATGCCTAACTTTATGTAGGTACAAAGATTACATCTGCCCCTTTCTGAAAAGTGTAACAGAGACTTTAATTACACGATCACCTCATCTACATCCTAAAATAGCACCTCCCTATAAACATCTCCACAGGTAGAATCTTATAATCTTAGATTTTTATATTCACTTTGCTTTGTAGTAGTCAAGTATGCACAACAATGACAGTTTAAATATATCAAAAATAAATGTATTTGTGCATAAATATGCACACACACAGTGTGTGTGTATAGATGAAGGACTTCAGTTATATGAGCAACAAGCTGTTCCACAATAATTACTTCTGTGCCCACACAGAGCTCCATTACCTTCAGGGGTACTTCGTATGATCTGTATTTTTGTACTTTTAGCAATACTTCTAAAATTACTTTACCAGATACCATCGTACTCGCACTACAGAAATAATGGAAAAGAACAGTAAGCATGATAAATACATCAGCTAATGGGTAGTAGGCTGTACAGCTCTGCAGAAAGATTATTACAGGCACAATGCCACAGATTTATTTATGGCTTAAAGCAGTGCATGTCATAAGCATACATAGTTTTAGTAGGTGGAGTCATCTGACCCAATCTGGCAGAGCTTTCATATGGGAATGGCAAGGACTCCTCATTACCCATGAATTAATGCTTTTATTGGCAAAAAGTGTCTCCTATGTATATTCCTGAGTGAGAACAATGTGAAGTAGTTTCCAGTGATTCACGTAAACTCTTTTTTCCTTTTGAAAAACTGGCTGACTAACAAAGTCGCTTCCTTTTCGAGTTCTGCTTCAGCTCTTCAGTCCTTCCAGCCATGCAAGCCTGCACATCGGGCTCATTTGTCCACTCTAGCAACGAACCTCAATTCAAGGGTGAAACACAGTTATTTAATATTGAGCTCCTATCATAGCTTAACGTAGCAAGGTAACTCAAATCTGCATCATGATCATATGTAAAATTTAAATATGCAGATACGGTTCCTTGTCTCTGTATTCAGACATTAGTAATGCTGCTACAGGTCTGAAATGAAGCATGTGCTTTTTCAATGAACCATGGATTTCAGATCTTACTGGAAAGAAAGGCTCACTGGCGGCTCAGCTCTCCCCAGCGCAGCGCTGGCTGACCCATTCAATTCACACATCACTCAGTCAAACAGCTTTGCCTGCCCTGAGTCACTGGAAATCCCTAAGTCAGGTTTTGAGCAGATACTGTTCTCTTAACTTGCTGCATCTCCTGAGACCACGGAGCAGGGGGACGTGGCTGTACGTACGCCAAGCAGGGTCCATGAGCTTGATTAAATTTGCATTTAAAAAAAGCATTACTGTATTCTACAGATTACCTTTCTGAAGTTTGTGGGTTAGGTTCAGGCTTTATCCTTCCAGTCACAGGGACAAACCAGAGCACTTCTAATACCATGAAGGGTTCAGCCTGAGTCCTACTGTAAAGCCATTAAAAACTTGTTCTAAGGACATGGCTGCTTCATGGTCCACAAAAGCAGCCTCATGCTCCTCTTTCCACTGGCCACTTTCCATCTTTCTACTTTCCATCCCTTGCTTTCCTCATTACATACCTTTTTTTGCAATTTTCCTTTGGCTTCCCTTCTCCATGACAGCAGGTATCTGCCGCTGTCTTGATTTCCAAGGCTCCTCCCAGCCCAACACCATCTTACTTTATTCTCTTCAGTTCGGCACAATCAGGCTGCATCGTCACCCAAGGTAGCCAGCGGCACCACCCTCCAACACCTATCAACCATATTTTTAAAAATACACACCAAGTACTCCCCAGACCTCCACTCATAACCAAAAACACCCTGTAAGACTTTGCAAAGCTACTATATTCTGCTTCAAAACTCCTCTTAAAACTCTCTTCCATTGAAATGGCTACAGAAAAATTAACAGCTTTGACAATTAATATAATAAAAACACTAAACCATGCGAAATACCATTGTATCACTATTTCTTTATTTTACCCATTTGTTTGTTTAGCTTAAGGAATTTTTTTAAGAAGCAATAGACAGGCAAACCCACAAACTACAGGATTCAAGTGGCTTTCACTGGAATAATTAAGGGCTGTATGTTTGGATAGCACATAACACGACGATGCTATGCCAAAAAAACCCCACCTATTTTCACCAGGCCCAGTTCAAATTTATAGCTGCATGATATGATAGTGACTTCACATGAAAGGCTGTGGCACCATAACTCTACTTACATGAAGAAGCAATGCCCAAAGCTTTCCTCTCAAAGCTACATATCCTCAGGTTTAATCCCAAGAGCCCCTCCCCGCCTCCATACAGGCTCTGTTCTCTGCCTTGACACACAAAGGGAGCGCTTTTTGTTGCTTGAGTCAAGCCACAACTGAACCGCATGTTCCCCACGGAGCCTAGAAAGCTTCAGCTTCGTTATTGATCCAGTTTGGGACACATGCTGTTGGGTTCCGCAGCTCCCAAATGCAGTTTGGAAGGTGCTTTGTCTGGGTGTGTGCAACCCAACGCCACCTCCCGTGGCAGAACCTTAAGTCCTGTTGCTGCCAACCCACACGATTAACAAGGCAATGAAAACAAAGTGTCATCTTTGACTGAAGTACAGGAGTAGCTTGCATTATTCCTTCTCTCTGCGGTTACTGAACCAAACGGTCTTTGAAGTATTAATTTTATTTTTTTTTTTACTCTTATTCTGTTTCCATGCAATGAAAATAATACATAATATTGGCTTTGCCTTAAAAATACTTCTCTTATGAAAAGCATTCCATTTGTACTGACTTTAGTGGAAGGTACGTGGGTGTGTCAGAAGAAGAATTAAGTCCCGAGACATTTACATCTCCCTGTGTACTTAATAAAGCAACAATTCAAACCCTGTTTGTTTAAAAGAAAAAGTCCAGCTACAGGCAGTTTGTAAAACACCACAAAGAAATTGCCTGAATCCCAAGATCTCAAAGCCGGGACAAGCCAATTCAATCTTGCTCGGATTGGATCCCACTTCAGCAAAACACCTGACTTCAGCAGGACTTTGTATAATATTTAAATGCCTTGCTAACTGTAAGGCTTAAGTACTCCCGTAGCAAAATTAATATAGTAAAATAAAGTTACCGTGCATGGCGTACCGGGACTTTCATTATCTCTCTGCATTTTCTTTGAGGGCTGAAGGGGAGAGGAGGTTCTAGCCGATGGAGGGAAGTTTGGACATTTGTGCCCAGGGGACCATTATGCCTTAGCACCCTGCTAATCCTTCCCAGTTTTCCTTTCTTCCAGACGCCACAGCACCTTTGTTTCCTTCCATTTATCCTCCTCCTCCCCTCCCCTCACTCTCTCTTGGTGGCCATTAACTACGCTGACAGTTTGACAGGCTGAAATAAGGAAATAAAACACTTAAACATTGTTTCCTGATGTATGCATTCATCTCCTCTGCCAAACACAGATATTGAGGAGATACTTCACTCCTCCTGTCAGCTTGCTAAATTATAGCCCAGCTCTCACAGCAACACAACTCTCAGGTCTTGCACGTTCACTTGATCCGTCTTCCTATCAGAAGGCCACGCAAGGGCCATTTCCACGTCTTTAGCAGGAGCTTCTTATATTTATACTCTTAATACCACATTTTCATACGCCTAGGGTTGAATTTCTGTTAAAAACCACAATCTTATGCTTCTTCTACTGAACACATTCACATTATCATGACAGCTCCACTTCTTGCTTGGATTACGACGAAACTACTTCAGGAATACAATAAACTAGATTGCATTAAACTTTGTGTCATTCTCATAACCCATTACAGCAGCTGAGTAAACCAAACCCCAGCTTCGCTTTGACCAGGTTTATTAGACTTTTCTATTTAAGCGTTTTCTCCTAGTTGACAGAAAACATGCTGCTGGAGACTAGAGGCATCCCACCCTTTATATAAAAATGCACTGCTTTCAGTGTTGGCTTAGGGGAGCCAACGCTGTTTGCCCCCCCCGGGGAAGCCGCAGTGATACTGTCACTGCTCATTACCTCCAGTGGGTGTTGCTGTGAACAAGCCTATGGGAAAAACGCACAGAAAAGAAGGGGGGGGGAAGAAAAAAAAAGTATCATAGAAGCTCATAAACATGTCCCTCAGCCAGAAAGTCTGACTGATCCATACAACCAGAAAGAAAGGAAAGCTTGCTAAGAAACTAAATAATTGTACTTCTTTACCATTTATGACCGCCTTCCACAGCAATCAGATAAATGCAAGGATTTGGTACACAAGCACAGCAGATAAAGTGATGCTGCAATGGAGTCCAGTCTTCTTTTTGTACTTTCAGTAGCTCCCGAGGTCTATGTAGAACAGCACAGCGCTGCGGCTGTAGCCTCTCAGGGATGCCCAACAGCCAATATCCATCGCAGAGCACACAGACCTTATATCTCCACCATCCCAAAATGGTTGAGGCAGTGGGAGAAACAGGGCACTGAAATCCCAGATACATGACATTCCCTGTTGCAAACAAAGTTATAAGTGTAACAAACAAAATATATATCAACAGCCCAGAATACACCACTGCTTTTCTCCCTGGCCCATGGGGAAGGTTAGCTCAGGTTCCAGCTAGGAGGTGGAAACCTAGCAGAGGTAGGCTGGTACATTTTGGAGCCTTGAAACAAATGAACTCCAGGGTTATAAATCCTTGCAGAAAAACTTTGCTCTCTTCCTTGCCTCCCACTTTCTCGCTATTTCAGATCTCTACTCATAACCCAAAGAAACAGTCTTTGAAATAACTGTGTAATTCCACTGACATGTAGGTTAAATTGGAGGCAGGATAAAACAACAACAACATCCACAAGGAAAAGTCTGTATAAGTGATGCTGTTGAGATTTCATTGTTCTTTGAAGCATTTTTTTTTCTGTTTGTAAGAGTTGCTATTAAACAACAGAAAAGATTCAAATTTAATCACCCTGAAGAGCCAGCAGAGCCTGAGTGGAAAAGTAATCCGTTTGCTCATCTAGAGACGGTGAGGGCTTTATTACTGCCTTCCAATATTGACTGTCCAAGAGCAGCATTTCAACTGGTTACACCCATTCCTTTAATTATCCTCCAAAGACATATTAATAAAAGCAGCAGCCTGTTATGTGCTGTTACTTGAGAGGGCTTGAATTTCATGAATGAAAACAAAAGAAAACATCAGTGAAGCAAGAGGAAGCACAAGTTTCTTACAACTTCCTCCACACAAGCATATAAAAGAGGCAGTCAACCAAAAACTACTGTTAACTCTTCACCGACAATATCACACAACTTCCTAAAAATGTCTAAGATTGACTTGGGTTTTATCATCAGGAATCATAAAGAGCTCCTAGCGCACCGTCGGAGGGCACCAATCTTTTTCCTCTATCGTTATTTCATACTGTTGGAGAAAAGAGATCACACCCACTCTAGATTGATGCAAATCCCATGATATTTTTCAAGAGTAACCGCTCCTGATTATTGCGTATTAGTGCATTTTCAGTTCAGCTACCTATTACTGCCTGAAATTTTCTGACATTGTAGACACATACATTGTGATCCCACAGTTCTTAGCCCAGACTCACTTATTCTGTCAATGGTATTGCATTTCTGCTTACTGCTAGATAAAACAAAAATAATCAAGAAGGGGTGGAAAAAAGGTAAACCAAGGTTGCTTTTCAGATTGTATGAAAGATTTCTACGTTTGGTTAAGCTTTTCAATTTTTCAGTCTTCAATTTTTATTTTTCTGAATAGTCACTTTTTATTAAATGGTCTGATCTTACTCTTTCCCAGTCAAGAAAAATTTAAAAATGAAAAAATGAGTATAACCCACAAATTGAAAGAAATCCATTATACTAAAATCAAATTAACCAAAAAAATACATAGGAAGTGGAAAAAAACAACACTGTAATGTCAGTAAGAGTTTCATTTCCTTCCATAGTTTTTATAGGAACAACTACCATTGTTAATTTTCCTCAGCATATTTTTCTTTCTTATTATGGAGTAGTAGAATATTGTTATTTTATTTTCCTGAATAGCTTGTTATCATCTCTACTTATAAAAAAAATTTTACAGCTATCACCTAACCCAGAAAGACTTCTGTTTTAAAACCTGTATACCATAGGACAATATTGGTTTGAAACTGAGGACTCTTGCCTAAGATGGAATCCACAGATGTGTGATTATCACAGTCATCTGAATTAGCATCCAGAACAGAGAAGTCTGAACTTTTAAAGAACTATTATGTCTCACTGCATGTGTGAGCATACCACTTTCCTAGATATAGAGCTGGCTGTTAGCATGTTAAAGAAATTGCAAGTTGCTACCTTTGTAGTAGGTACTGCATCTTATTATGGTTACCAGGGTTCTTCTACCTCCTTGCAGCAAGAAGCATTTAAGAAAAAAATAATTTAAATTCCTACATGCTTCTGCAGGACACTATAAAACTTGCTGCCCTTACATTTTAGCCTGACATTCATTTTTGCCCAGGGTTTCTCAAGTGTCATACCCACTGGTATGAAAACTTCAAAAGCCAGGGTGTGAGGGGCACCATACGACTTCTAAAATGATACTAAAGTCCTCTGTTGTTCAAATTCAGTTTACATACTAGGTATCAACATATGATTATCTTGAGTGAAAATTCGAGGAAATACTGAGCAGTAAATGGAGAAAAACACTAAACATTGGATAAATTACAATGGAAGATATACATGCTTTTCACATTCTTATTTTAGGAAAGTATCTTCAGAGGCAAACAAATCAGATACAGCAGCTTTTCAGTCACCTGTAAATTAATGAACCTAAGCTCCAGAATGAACAGTTGTTATCCCTGTGTTTCAAAGGCAATGCAGGTATGTAAAAAAAGGTGAGTGCAAGAAGGTGGAAAGTAGAAGGTGGAGCTCTTTCCATCAGGAGGGTAGATTATGGCTCAGGGCAGTATCATGGGTGGGAGAAGGATTACAGCTGACCATAAGAAGTGATCTTCCACAAGGTCACCTATCACCATGATTCAGTTCCACCAGACAGGCACTGCACATCAAAAGCCTTTGTGCAGTTGTCCCCTTAAGCACAACATATTTATAGCATGTGTTTAGAAAAAAGGAGCGCCTAAAATTGACTTCTCCCCACCTGATCTTGTGGTCAAGGAAATTCTTTCAGACTCCGCCTGTATCGGTATGCAGAGGATCACAAACAAGCACACATAGAATGGGTAAGATTGATTACTAGCTGTCTTAGCTTATTTCATCCCCTCCATAAGCAAAGTTACTACTTAAAATATATCCACTGACTGAAAAAAAGGAGACCTTATCAAAAATAAAAAGCAACAGTTTCTTATTCCATGCAAAGGTCAGCTTTATACCAATACTTTCCTTTTAATCCAAACCTAGCCAAAATCTTAACAGCTACTTCAGCAGTCAAGATAAGCATGAAGCTGTGGTCCTCCTCCCCAAGCATACCAGCCCCCATCATCTGCAAAGGAAGTTCCTACTTAAAACTAATATTTATGGAAGGATGTTTATGAGAAAAGCCAGTCAGGTATTTCCCTGCATGCTAGAAATAAGGGATTCTTTACAAAGAAAAAAGCCTCAGAAACACAAATTATCACCCTTCCATCCTCCAAGTGGCAGAAAGCCAAACAAAATTAAACTTGAATACCCTTCCATAGTGTCTCAAAGCTGTCATTTGTGTGCCTCATACCTTCCATCTCCAATAAGGGCTGGGATCTCTAGGTAAGACTGCACCTTCCATGATGCATCAAAATCTTGAGCCTCAAACTGTTATGATTGTATTGTTCATGGTTTTTAGAAGAGCTCCATTTCATTTTCTTTTCCAGTTTTACATCAATAAGAACAAAAAGACAGGTCATCGAAGATAACTCAAACCACGGTAATTATCCATTTAAGATTTGATTAGGAAGAGCTATGAGTAAACTTTTCAGTAAGTCATTTTGACAAATAAAATATTAAATTCAGAAAGAACCATTCCTCACCGCCAGTAATACAAAAGAGGTGTCACTCCTGCAAAAATGCTCTGCTCGCATTAGCAATGCCAAATGAATTTTCGAAGTCAAAATGGTAAGTGAAATGAAACAGGGCTTTACAATCCCTGTTGAAATCAACATCACTTTTCACAGCAAACACCAACAATTCACAGTATTAGTCACAACATCATCCCCAAAAGACCCAGGAGGACAAACCCCATAAAAGCTGGATGAGTTTTACCTCAGGTAAAAAGGTAGTATTAGTCACAACATCATCCCCAAAAGACCCAGGAGGACAAACCCCATAAAAGCTGGATGGGGGTGAGGCTGTGGAATAAATAAAATCAGCACTCAAAGGTAAGATGAGTCTTAGACAAAGTCTCTGAAACTGCAGGAGCTTAACAAGCATATATATTTCTTTCACTTATTCCCTAGGACTGCTCTCAACTGCTTTAACTCCCTGTTTCCACAGCTTACCCCTGCTGCTTCTCTACTCCTCTTTCCCTTCCACTTCTTTGTGAAGGCTGTTCAAACTGCTGTTCAGGATTGGAAAAAAGTAAGGTAGGACCAGTTATCTCTTTCCAACTTTCTCCATGTGATAAAAGCTTTGGATAGAGGGAAGAAGCAAACCTTCCCCCTGGTGAAGCCCTTTAGTTCTCTAGCAGACCTTGAATAACACACCATCCAGCGATGGGGATCCAACTTGCAGGTTGGTGCCTCCAGGGCTTCGCTGCCTGGGGCAGGGCTGTCAGCCCGACTGTCACAAGAGCTGCCAGATCCACCCTGGACATCCTGAACAGACCCCAGCTGTGCACGCTGTGCAGCTGAAGAGAGCTGCACACTTCAGAACCAGCTATAAGATGGATAAAACCCCCAGAGTCTCATAAAAATGTGTATACAAGAAATAAAGAAACCCCTTGCTCAGAAGCCTGTTTAATATGTTCACAAGTATTTAAATTAATGCATCTGCTGAAGTAATGAGAACCAGGTAGAAGATGGCACTTCCCTCTGACGCTAGGATGATTAAAAGGGCAAGGTATTAACTAGCTTTGGAAAGAAAAAAGTTATATTGGTTGTTCTGGGGATTACAGTCCTGCCTTGATCCTACCTTCACTAATCATTGCATTTAGTCATTAGACACTTTGCCCATTCCCTGGAATCCACGTCTGCTGATTACTGTTTGCTGATCTACTCTTCAGCCAGGATTTGAAACACAGGGATAGTGCTAAAATGCCCTTTAGAAAGGCCAGATAATGTCATTTCTGGTTTGTACTACAAGAAAGAGATTCTTTCACAGATACTGGTGTCAGCTACATCCTCATCATCTTTTTACTAATGTGCTTCTCACGCACAGCGGAATGTCGCAGATCAGATTTTTCTTGGTCAGTCAAGTATGTATTTGCTACTTATTTTTCAAAATAGCTGAGAAAAAACATAATGCCTCCTCCCCACCCCTCTCTCCACCTCCTCCCCCAAATAATTCTGAATTAAACATTACATGATGGTTACAAATGCTGGCACACCGGATAGAAAGCACAAGTTACAGAATGATTATTGATGAATCAAATAATATTAGTATACATCCATTTAGTTACTACATACCTTATTAGCATACATTTATCTGAGACGAAAAAACATGCAAACATGCTATATTTTATGCAAACCATATGCAGATCTCAAGGCTTCTGGAAAATAGCCATTACCGCCTTTGGTACTGCAAAATGTAGGTAACTCCTTTTCATAGCCACTATATGCAATAATATTTCCAGAAGTACGCTGTTGGAGTAAATGAAGTTACATAAGTGATGCACCTAGCCCACAGCACATAAAAGAAAGATAGTGTGACAGGTCTCTGTGCTACAAATTCAGCAGCTGGTTATATATTTTATGCAATGTAACCAGTAGGAACAATATCATTTACGTCTTCTATTACTCTACAAACAATCCAATTTATAAAATGGCTATTGTGTTTACACACAAGAAACTGTCATAAATCCTGAATGTTAAACAGTGTCGACGGATGAAAGCCAACTTTCCCACAACATTTTGCACGCTGAACTTAATGTACTTTTAAAGGAAAGGCAGTCGCAAGAGAAAGAACCTCTAAATTCATCTATTTACTGATGTTGGGTACAGGTGACAACAGCAAGTCTCTCAGAAATTTAATCTTTCCTCATAATGAAAAGATAGCCTTAAATTAACCTGAAAGCCTGGCACCTATCCAGAAATGTTGCCATTTTTAACATTACACTTCTTTATTAATTACAGAAGAACTAATAGTGGAGGAAACAGCCCGTGCTAAAATCCCGTTGCATACAACTCCTTGTCTGTCTTTTGCTCTGCTGACAGGAAAGGTAGGCCAGTGGTAAAGAACATGTATTTGTCCTTTTCTATCACCCTGGATTAACAACTTTGGGGAAATTAGTCTCAGGAAACAAGTACAGCCAGGTGACTGCACACCCAAACACGCAGAATTGTCTCCACGCTGCCTGGAGTACCTGGATGCTCTTATGTACAACCAGGTTCTGCTTTCACCAAATTGGTACAGGTTAGCTGCCTCCACTGCTGTTCCCCAGCAAGGTATCCAGAAGCCACCAACTCATCCCAGCTTTAGCAAATACACAGCCATAGCGTAAAGCACATTTTAGAAATAAATTTTAAAAAAAAACAAAACACACTGCATTTGGTCCAAATACAAGTTATTGGAACTCCATCAAGCAATGGCACTGATCTAATCATCAGGACCAGGTCACCGCTTGGGAAAGCTGTTCCTCCTGGAGGATTGCTCCCAGAGAAGCAACAGCAACCGGGACAAAACGCTCTGGCCAATTAACGGCAGCATACCCCCGGACTACTAGAGCCTGTAGTCAGAAATGTATTTGTCTCCACTATGGCTGTTTCCTGGTATTTTCCCATTACATGATCTTAGTACCGTTTTTTTAAGGGCCCCGGTTCTTTTCTTCTGAGTAAGTGAAGTCTTATGTGAGCACCACTTTGCTTAGAAACTCAAATTCACTGCTGGGCACAGACAATTTCTGCTCCAAGACTTCCTGCAGAAAGCTGCCCATCCATTCCCACGGCTCACTCAACCATCACATCTTCTTAACAGAGGAGAGCTTATCAGGACGAGTTCTCTCTCAGGAGATTAAGTATTCTCTCTCTGTTTCCAGGCCAGAAACATTGCAAGAGAGGCTGTTCTTGCCTCATGTTAGTATGACAGCTGCTCTCCTGGCCAACACGCTGGGGACTGGACTTGGGATCTCAAACTGAAAGAATGAGCAGCTACAGCTTAGAGCAAAGAGCAGAGACTCCCTTGCTTGGAGGCTCTAACAGCTCACTCTTCCCTGATCAGGGTGGGACTTCGAACATACACTTCCCCCTGGGTTGTATTAGTTACCATATTAATCAGTTTTTAACAATGGCACCTTTTCTTCTGTTCCTGAATAGCTCCAAATGGAGCAGTGTACGTTCAAGTGAAAGATTCTGAGTTTTTTTCTTAACCTCATCTATATTTTGACCACGATATAAAGATTCAAGATGCTGGTTTAACCACACAAGTTTACCCACTTCTGGTTTTACACTGTACTGCTCTGTAGGTGAGCAATACGTACTGTATCAGTGAAGGCAAAGTCCTGCAACAGTGATATCTGCATCCTCTAAGAACAAATATGTATCAGATAATGCTCGTGCTGTTCGGGAACAGGGTGACTGGCAACATGCAAGAGTCAAGGACCAGGAGGTGGCAAATACAGGCTCAGGTCAGGCTACCACTTTTCCAGTGGCTGCACCCCAATATGCAGAACTGGCCCCTCAGCGTTCTTGGTGAAGACATTTCCCTATCACTTCCCCTCCCTATCACATCATTTTGTTATAAATACACACTGCTGACTTCGCCTGCCCAGGGAACAGCCAAAAAGGCAGCCTAGCTGGTACCTCTGTACACTTAACAGCAGACATTACTAGAAGGCAAGGACTTCCTGAGGACTGCTTGCAAACCGTAGCAGACTACTATCTGGAAGCTGAATAACCACTACTATTACACATTTACCACTCGTAGGCTTCGTGTTTTATAGAGTTAGGGGTATGATTTAAAAAAAAAAAAAAAAAAAAAAAAAAAAAAAAAAAAAAAAAAGAAAGAATTAGGAGCTCAGATTAGATGCTTACAGTCAGATTGAACATGCCTAGATACCACTGTCTCTCTCGGGACAGCTTTTACTTTCTCAGTCTGTAATAGTCACCCTTCTTTTAAAAACAAATAATTAGCAACTGGAGACTGAAATAAAGTTCATGTCATCCCATATGCTACTTAATAGGACAATACAGAAAAAGCACATGCACAAGCACTGCTCCTCAGTATGTGCTTGGCACATCCATACAGACAAGTGCAAATGGACCTGACGCTATCATTGTTTGTATTTTAGTACGAGATTGATAGCAAACAGATGCAGAGACAAACAAAAAAGAAAACCAGCATTAAAAAAAAAATCTGCTAGTGATAATAATACTGTTGTATCTTTGGTAACTAACGCTAATAAAGATTTCTATGTGAAATCACGAAACAAAATTGTTACTGAGAAAATTAAAAGTAAAGATGTGCAATGGTTGCTGGACCAAGTAGCTCCTTGTCCGGTGTCCTAAAAGCAGATGGAACTCAACAGCTCCAAAGTGTAAGGGTTCAGGTGTCCTGCAGTCATGTCACAGCCTAATCAGACGGGAAACTGCTTCCCAACTGTAGGCAACTAGTGGCTGGCGCACATCCTGAAACACACACCTTATAAATCTGTACCTAACGTGATATATGTGAATGTTTAATCCTCTCTTACTCTGCTCTACCTCTAAAAATACAGTATTTGTCTACAGGAACCTCATTTTGTTGAAGTGTTTTATTCTATACGTGTATCAAAAAGGTCAGGGAAAAGAGTCTTGCTTATTGTTATAAAGTAAGTGTGCCAAATGTTCAACTACACTTTGGATGATATGGCAACATCCTAGATATAATACAGGCTGACATGCTTACTGTGTCAATGATAAAACTGGTACAGGGCACACAGATTTCTTTATATATATAGAACAGAAAATGTGACAATTGTATTTTACCCCTTAGTAATGAAATCTGTATTTAAAATTAGCATTTGTTAAGCAGTCATTACAGCCTTAGTTTCAATGTATTTCCCTTCATCAATATAAAATAACTTCAGTCATTCCACTGTTTCCAGTTCACTGATAAGCAGAGTAGCTTTTTAGCAATGCCCTTACACTGAATTTTTAGTTTTTATGGGTGGCACAAAGCTGCCTCACCCCAGCAAACCCAAGAAGAGGGAATCCTGACTCGCATATTTTGAGTTCTTCCCTGCTTTTCAGTCCCTGCCAAGGAATATGTTTACTGCAGTTCTGTGAAAATACTATTTACTGTCCCTTGAAGTTGATGGCTCCAATAGGAAAAGGAAGATTTGGTGCCACCTGTTTCCTCACAACGGCAGCAGCGACCAGTATCAAGGCCACAGTTCTGCCTGCAGTCCACTCACGCGAGCAATCTGGAAGGTTCATGGAAGAGAAACAGGACCAGAACAAGTGCAATGCAACATCCAGATCCTGAAATGCTTTCTCCAGTAGCTGAAAAATATTTATGAAACATTCACTCCAGGCAAAGTGTCAGCACTCTTTAGCAAATCTACTTGAAGCCCTTTGACCAGTTGTCCAGCACAGAGCTGGGAGTCACGGAGCCATGGGTGGGTGTTAGCAGCCACCACGCAAAAAGCAAAGCACCACCAAACAGCTGACGGACTTCATCTGGCTTCTGCAAGAGGCAAAGAGCCCCCAGCACCCACCTACTTCCACAATATGCTTAGTTGTTGTCCTTTAGGTACTTAACCTGTAATCTGGACAAGAAAACGTACATAGTACACCATCCTTGAAATATAACTATTTCTATTAAACCCTAGTGCTGCTTCTATTTTTCTGTCACAGCGAATCATGGATTGTGCCTTCCTATTAAAAAAAACCAGCACCCAAACGAGGGGCAGTAAGCACCACACACCTTCAGCACTAATTTGCTCCAGACTGCTCCTTACTCAGCAGGTCTCTCTTGCAGCTCCTCTTCCAAGGCAATCCGCTCCCTCCGTGGTGCTTCCCATGGCCTTTCAGATCTTACAGTCCCTAACTTACACTGACGTGTTATCTGACTTCAACGATCCTCGCTCTATGCTGTTATTCTTGCAATGATGTCAGCAGTTGTCTTGACTGAGAAATCCAACTATCATCATACTTGTGAAAACAGAGTTTAATTATAGGCCAGTATGATGCATCTATAAATGATGATGATTATCAGAGTGAATGGTAGCATAACCAATGGCATTAAGAACATATCTGAATATTGTCACAGGGCAGGGTCCAAATCTCTGAAGCCAGAGTGAAAAGATTCCTATTGATGTTAAAAGTCTCTGGACTTGAATTAATAAAGAGACAATGACTTCAAGTAATTACTGCAACACAAGTAATTATTTTACTACTCATAATAATACTATTAGTGCATTAAGGATTCTTTGAACAAAGGTATTAAAACCAAGTAACAAGTGTAATCTAAGAAGTACAGAAACATGGTACCCTGGCATGATGGTATTCTGTCAATGATCTTGTGCAACACCAGAAACTTGTCCCAGATATTTACATAATATTTTCCTATTCATCTTTTTGTAACAGAAAATTTGCAGTAGGAAAGAAGTCAATAAAATATTTAAAGTTTAAACACAGTCACCTTTTTTTTTTTTTCTCTAATATGATTGCTGATCTAGAATAGCAGCTTTGTTTTTATTTATTTACCTATTTTTGCAGTCTGGCATTGTGTTCCCATGTTGCTAGTGAAAACTCCAGCTAAATAAATTCAGTTGAGATTTACTCTCACTCTATTTCCTGAAACATAACTGTGATGTTTGCTGGACAAAGGCTAAAAATCCCCACCAAACCACCCCACCATACCCAAAAGAAGAATCTATCATCTGATCTATCCTGTTTTAGTTAATGAAAAAATGTAACCGTGACTCCATTGAGAGCGAGAGAAAGGCAGGCAGAGAGCCTCTCTCTCTCAATAAACTGTTGCACATGGTAGGACTAATAGTGTACTGTCTCATAGACATCATTAGGCTAGCTAGTAAGTAGTACATTATCTTTGGTTTTCTTTCTTTCTCCGGGGCACAGTCATGTAGTTACTGCTCCTCATTATCCTTGGTAGCTGTAAATTTAAGTGTAAACTCATTGTCTCTGCAGGGGTTGCAGGTGAGTAGTGTGTAATGTCATTTACTCCATTTTCTCTACTGAATTTTGTAGAACTGTATTTTTAAAAGGTTCTCCTCCCCCCAAATCATCCTCACTAACTGCTATGTGTTTGGATCTGCTCTGTAACCCCTCTGGTTTGGCCAGAAAGATCACTCGCTGCACTCAAGGAATCCACATCTGTGTGGTCCCCAAGATGATGTGTGGCCACTACAGGATCTCATAATTTAAACGAGGGTGCTCCTGGGCAGTGGTGGGACAGCAGCGAGGCAGCTTCAGGCACCAGGAGAATTATTCCATCCACTTTTATTACCAGTTGCTCCACCACTGCCTGCAGTTCCTCAATTATGGCTAGCGAGCCTACCTCAAAAGCTAACGAGGGAGGCATGTTCTTTCCTGCTTATGGGAGCTGCAAATACATCAAAAAAAGAAAATGGACCCTTTTATTGACTTGGATGCCAACTCCACATTAAGCCTGAAGCTTCCAGTTTAGCTTCTTTGCTAGCTCTTATTATTCAATTAATTTTTGTGGGTAGCCAGCAGAGGCCCACATTAAAATATGTAATATGGAAGTAATTATGGCATTAGAACACAAGACACAGAAATATACATGTTTAGTGGCTTGGGAAGGATTTACAGTCCCTCATTGGACCTGTCCACGTCTAAGCCACTCAGACGAGGGCCAGGAGGAAACAGAAGTTGTGCATTAAGTGCTGCTCATTTCAACACACGCTGGCAGAAGAGGGGAGAGATCCCAGTACAACTAAGCAAACATGAAGACAGATGTAAGCTACTAACCAATACAACCAAAGGTAGGTTGCAAGAAACTGTCATTCTGTGAAAGACCGAGCTAACCACTAAGTTCAGAAGGCCACCTTTGGAACCACAGAAGATTTTAGAGGGGAACAAAGACCTCCTGACCAGCAACTTGCCATGCAAGAGATGCAGATTTACTGAGGACGGAGCATGGTCTCCACCTCATGATCAGCAAGATATATAATCTACTGAAACAAGAGTACCTGTACTCCTAGAGACAGAGAATGAGAAGACAAAAGACAACCCTCCTTCCTCCCCTCCAAGGAGTCACAGGTGCTTGTGAAACAAAGAAAAACAGATAGTTTAAACTTTACACTTAGTTCAGCAACAAGAATGAAACACTAACCAGTAAACACGGTTATTCTAGTTCTTCCCAGCAAGATGTGTGTCCAATCAGAACAGCCTTATGCTTTACACAACTGATTCAGAGAAAAAAAAAAATAATCACACATGGTAATGGGACAATCGTAAGAAATCTTACAGCCTTCAAATCGGAACAGAGGAGGGAATCAGATTTTCTGACGCTGTCAAAACATGGGACCATTACAGGCATAATTGACTGGTGCTTATTTTGGGAAAGACAAAAACAAATGTTGATCTTTTCAAATGTACCTATTTTATTAATTTCTTCTATACCTTTTGATACAATTGTATTTAGGGGGGGGCAAATGAGATTTAGCAACTGTCTCAAAAAGTCTATAAAGAGTGAAAGTTTTATAATTTTATTTTTATGGTTTTAACCTATATACACATTTTAACAGCGCAGCCATTTTGAAAATCATTAACCTAATGACAGTTTAGATCGTTTTAAAAGCTTATTCCTTTAGAGAGAGAAACCAAAAAAAAAAAAAGCATTGTAATCTGTCCATTGAAAAACATCCACAGGATCAACAGTACTACATGAATATACTGCCCTGGAAAACAATTTTAAAATTACTGTAAAAATATCTTTAAAAGTGTTCTTGTTTGCTTTTTTTTAAAAAAAAAAAACTTATCAGGGCAGCATTAGTAGCAATTTTGATATTCAGTCAAGCAAGTATTAAGATTGTTACTAAATATACTGGATAAATGTTATAAAGGCTGTGAAGCATCAGTGTCAACCAATTGGCATTAGGAAACACTCTCATTAAAATGTAACTGATAGCAAATGACTTACCCTGTTGTATTGTCAAGCTTTAATAGTCTGCCATATTTAGCCAAACTGATACAGTACGCCTGGGAGAGCCTTATGTTTTGTAAATATTAATCCTTTAGTGGATTCACTGGATTACCTGTATTTTATTATTCAGCATAGCCCAGCTTACTGCATTTGGCTGAAAATTGACATTGCTAGCAAGGAAGAGCCATGTAGCAATTCCGACTTCTTACCTAATATTTCCTTGCTTGGATTCAAACAAAGAAGAAAACAGCTGCAGGTCATATCAACTGGACAGATTACTGTGGGGAACCAATAATTCGGTTATATCATAAAAACTGTCAATATAGCTTAGTCTCAAATTAGGTTCTCATAATCAACTGAATTCACAGTTCTAAGACTCTCTTAAAAGACTCCCAAATAATTAAATCACATTCTTGCCAGGGCTAAGATGTTCAAATTTAGGAACTAATTCCAAAGTTAATTTCCAATTTTAACCAAATGTATCATAGCTGCACTTCTTAAACTTTGCATAATACTTTGATGATTTCGTATGTAAATCCAATCAATCAATAGGACAGCCCTATGAAGCTATATATGTATATAGAAGTATATGACTTAAATCTAGAAGTCAGAACTCACTGATATTTATATTTAGAATCTCAACCTGTTAAGATTAAGACTTTTATTCTTAGAATTTTGCAATACAATTATTAGCTATGTTAATGTATTCTATTCTTAAAAGTTCATCATGTATATATGAAACTGATTACAAGAAAAAAGTTACGGTTCTTAAACATTAAACTTCACAGCATTGCACGCAGAACAAATACAATACTTCAGGTTACGTACAGATTCAGAAATATACTTTAGAAATGCAAGGGTAAGATTTTACAAGGAACCAAGAATTTAATTGAATTGAGAAAGCATGACTTGAGTCTGGTTTTCAACGAGTTCTGAGAGCCCTTCTGGAACACAATTTCAGTTCATTCATTTTCTCACCACCACCATCTTAATGAAAGGACAGATGTTTTTCCAAACCTGTCAGGACCCTGAAATACAACAGGACTTAATAGGTCCCCACCAGAAGACCCATTGCTGAATAGATATCACAATATCGAAATTACTACCTTTTCTCGTGATCAATACCTTTCTTTCAAGAAGCGTAGATCAAGTAAAACATTAGCTAAATGAAATAACAAATATATCCTGAACATGTGTAGCTTAGGCAATAAATTTTACCAAAAAGGATTACAAAGCACTTTTTTGTCCAAATCCATTGTTTTCCAACAAGCCTTAGGTTCCTAAATTATTCCCAAGTCGTTTTTGAAATGGGATTTGGGCTTATAAATCATATTGCATCTTGAAAAATGTCATTCTTAGATCCTCCGCCAAATAATCCATCATTTGATTGAAGCAAAACCAAACAGAAGAAAAAAAAGAAGGACAAGTGACCTCAGCGAAGGAGGATCAGTATTTGTGAGTGCACTACAGCCTACAGGTGCTTCAAAGAATTGTGTATATGTCAAGCTCAATGACATTTTTATAGCTTTCTTTTGCTTACAGGACTGTAGATGCATTAAGGAAGTTAACACACAACAGACATTAACATCATCAAGTTAATAGGTTTATATTGACATGCCAGAACAGCACAAAAACCCCAAAACCCTGCAGAAGTCAACGTTGCTCTCACCCCATACTAAACAAGGTGCTCCAGAAGAAACACCACATTGATGAGCACAGCAAGGTACGAATGCAACCAGTATAGAGAAGGCTGCATGTTCTTAAGTGCAGAGCATTTCCTAGACATTCATACCATAAGCTGCGATCGAGTACGGCACCTTCTTAAAGAGACGAGCAATTAACTCTTCTGCTTGAAGGGCATTAGCATCCTGTACCCACAGCCCCTTTCAGTTTAAACAACTCAGAAGTACCAAGGGTGCTGCAATTGGCCAGAAAGAGCAATAGTAAAACATGCATGGCACAAAAAGTAACTTATCAAGAAAATACCTGTCTTTTCTGCTGGCAATAAGAGCTTACTGAATAAATCAATATATACCAGGACCACTCCAGAATCACACACAGAAGAAAAATCCCTGAATTTTCCTGAATTTCGTATCATTGAAGAAAAAAAAAACCAACATCCAAAACCAAAAAATAACCTTCCCAAAAAACCACACCCAAACCCAAGGGCACTCCTCCTTACTCCTACCAACACGCTGACATAGAAAGCAAGGTGAAAGTAGTGATCGGGAAAGCCACCACTCCAGGAAATAATCCCAGTGCCATGAGAAGCAGGCTGGTTTAGCTCTCTTCTTAGTGGACAACTTTCCAGTTCACGTTAGCTATGAGGCACGTTGGCAGGCCCTGGAATAAGATCACTGGAGACTAAAGTGCAGTCTAATTCCTCCTGTTCTCAGGGTTGCACTTGACACGATCACAGGACAGATGGGTGACCTGGTCTTGCTCAGTTGAATCTTTGTTTATCCACCAAACACCAACTTACAAGGATCCCAGTCAATTAAGTTTTAGTAATAAACTAAAATATTTAGTTAACTTCTGGTGTTGTCATACCATCATTTAAGAAAAAACAAAGAGGAAAGCTAGCATTTCTCCACCATCCTTAATGATCAATTATAATCCCTCTTTCAGATGAAACTCCTCCATGCTGTGTAGTTGTCGATCAAAAGCTGAACAGTGATCCTACTTGGATGAAGAGATGTATAGAATTCTTCAAGGGCAGGCCAACTCAGTGGCTGCAAGGGTTATGCAGCCACAATCACTGCTTTGCCTTGGTCACCCTGCATCAAGGAGTTTCCAGCTTCTCTTAAAACCCCTTGGCTCACACCGCAATCGCGGGAAACAGCATTGGCAGGGCAGCCCTCTCTCTCCCTTGGCTCACCTTTGGCTTTCCTCTCCTTGCACTGTGCCCACACCGACCTACAAAACACAGTTCCATCTGGTGGCAGCACATTTCACCTCCTCTATTCAAAACCAGCCTTCAGAATCGACCGTGGGTGAGATATCTTGGTGGCTTTCTAGTATCTTCAGGGTATTCATTAAAATCCCTCACTTCTCAAATCTCTTGTAACATCTGTGCTTTGTTCTTCCAGGGGAAAGCTCATACCCAAATTTGACCACATCAAAGACCACAGACTCGCTGCAAAGTTCAAAAGAGCACTGCTCCTGCTAGCAGAGGCAGCTCCCTTTGCACAGCACTTACGGAAAGCAATCAGAAATTGGGACTTCGGAGTCCTTACTCCAGCTCTATTTTCAAAATAGCTGCAGGGGAGAAAAGGAATAAACCTCCACTAAAAATAGTGCGGCTTGGGTACCACTGGGCATTTCTGAGAACTGCAGCTGCAAGTATTTAGTGTATGGAAGGTAAGGCAGGCCTTTACCTTGGAGGGCATGAGAGGCTTGACATAATGCCTGTAGTGCACTCGGAGGACTCTGGATGAAAAGCGGCTCTAGAAGGGCAGATCTCATCTACTGCAAGTTCAACACCAGCCCCTTTTAATCAGGAATAATATTTCTTTCTGTTATAAGTTTAGGCAACGGTTAAGAAGAAAACCTTTTTTAAATATATATATATATATAGCATAGAGAAAATTTGCAATTCAAATTGATATTTTTAATCTTAAAAGTATTTTGGTGGAATGGAGTGAAAAATAGAACGAAGAACAAGTCCCATAAATCTGTCACTCGCACAGCGCATCACTCACAGCTTTCCCCAGCCCTCTGAGGAGGAGAGCCATACAGCTTTAAAATGACTTCATTCCCATATTTACATATTTTTTAATAGGGCCATGATGAATCTCCTTCCGCTTGACTCCTATTTTGAGCTGTGATATTTTAATCTCCATTCTTGCTGCAACTTAGCAGATGAATGTGCAGTGTGACAGAGCTCAGAGGAAATAGTATAAATAAAGCAAAGTGGAGCTATGACATCTCACATTTTATAGCTTTTTTATTGTAGCCTAAGCATAAACAGAGCACAGCTGTGTTATACTTACTGCTGTGAGCACTCCCCCAGCTCCAGCCCCCTACTGCTTTTAAAGAGACACTGCCCCTACTCCGGATCCTCTGGGTACAAGCACTACTGTTAGAGGCAGCGCTAAAAGAAGCAACCAACCCCCCCACACCCATCGCTTCCCTTCCTTTGTTTTTACTTTTTCCTCCTTCTACTGATTTGCCCCCTTGCCTTCCTTTCCCCTCGCCTCCCCGAGTGGCCCAGGATGTGACCCCGCGGTCCCCAGCGCAGACACACAGCCAGCGCTGTGCTGCTACCTACTGAAGGATGCCTTTCTTCCCTCCCTGTTATTATGTGCTCTGTTTAAGTACACAGACACACACGCAGAGCACAGAAACAATTTGCAAAAACAACACTTTGATAAAAGACTTGTAACTAGCTGGAAGTACTCAAAATATTGCCATCTTTAAACGGTAGGATTTTACAGAAAGGGCTCTCACATTTCTCATCGCTTCTTTACAGTTGTTTTTTTTCCCCCACAGAAGTCAGTCGAAAAGAAAGAAGGAAAACACACCAACTTTACTCCTGCCTATTTAAAAACAAACTATCATGATGAGTTCTTAGACAGCGAAACCTCTTTGCACCTCAGGAATTTATAAGATACCACAAAGGATCTCATCATAATCATCACCACACATTCAGCCGAAAAAGCTCCCAATTGAAGCTTTAGACAAGAAAATCACAATGCACCCGGACACTTTCATGACTATAAAAATGTAAGGGCAAACCCAATAACCAGCAATTTCCTCCATAGAGTCCAAGAATGCTGTTTATCCTTGTGGCATGTGGAATTTTTTTTATGGCTGGACTCAAAGATATTTTCCAACCCAAATGATTCTACGAAAGTACTTCTCTAATTTCAACGTTATAAACATAGGCACATCTAACATGCAAAAGTGTAAGACTTCCTTCTACTATCCACCTTAAAAATATATATCAAGGTATTGCAATAGTTGCGCTGAGCTTGAAAACTGCATCCAGCCTTCCTAAACATAGGGCCAAGGAACATACAGGGACGTTCTTTGCTCAAGGAGGACCACATTACATGTCTCATCCCACAAACTTGCTACTAACAGCTTCAACCAGGAGAGAAGTTTCAGTGATCACCAATGCTAGCCTAACGAGCTGTAACCTAGTTCTTCTGGCCATCCTCTGCTCTCCCCCAAGGTCCTTTGTGCCCCACTGACCCTTGAGAGGATTTGCTTCTTCACTGCTACCTGAAATCTTTTCTCCAGGTATTTTTTCCCCTGTCTGGGGTCCAATATAACCTGGAATAAAGCATCGAGCAATTTTCATGCAAGCAAAAGAAAAGTGGCTAAAAATAGCAAAATAAAACTATGCTAGATATGCATCAACAATTGTATTTAAAAATTAGTTCAAAATAAATGTAAATACCCACCCAGAAAGCATGCTGAAATTGTTTACACGTGCAGAGCTGATTAAACTAACAGACTTTCAAAGCTGGGATCTCAGGATTCTCAGTTCTGCCCCATGCCATCCCTCTACTCAACTCATGGTTTACCAAGCCGCAGCCCAATACTAAGATCTGGCTAGAAAACTGCACTTTTGTGAGAAGGTTAGTAGAATTGCTTTGTTTTGCAGGCGGATTATCTTGTCTATTCCCAGAAATTCCCTTGAGCTTGCCCAATCCTACTCTGCCTATACAACCTATAACTTCATAAAGAAGTTACTATCACAAGATCATACTGAGCATTTGCTCTGTGTGATGTCCACACTGTAAATAACCTCAGATGTTTTTGGAGGTGACAGGGGTTGTAAGGAAAAGACACGTCTGTACTGATACTCCTTATCAGCCAGAGTCCCTGTACCCAGGTGGCAGTACTGAAAGCTACTCACACCCAACATCTCATGTGCAAGCACTTCCAAGACCTGGTCTGAGGAACACCTCCCCTCTCCTGGGGCATGGCCGCAGGCAATCACCCACAGCCCTGCAGTGGGCTGGCAAGTTCCCGCAGTGGAAAGACGCCAGGCTGGGAAGGGAGCAAAAAAGATTGATCTCAGACCCAGAAAAGCCACTAACAGTAGGTTAACACAGGCTTTCCACCACTCCACCACTGACATCCATTTAGGTAGGAAGCAGATGCGTATTCCGTGCTGACCACAAGACCAATCCTGTTTAACTGTATAGTCATCATCAGAATGTGCTCCCTCTGAATAAGTGACAACAGGAGGAGGTGGGCCATAAATTACTTTTTACTGGGAGAGGAAATAGACAGGAGAAAAGATAAAGAAGAAAGAAAAAGTAATATAGCCACAAACCAATATATTTTCCCCACTACTTATCAACATCTACATCCTCTTAAGATTTTAACTATATTTTTCCAAATTCACACATGATGTCTTCCGTAACAGTCCCACCAACTTCAGTTCCCTGTGGATGGCTCCTTAACACTTTTCCAAGTTGCTGCAGAACTCAGTAAATACCTAAAGCTGTGGTCAGTGCCACCAAAAAAAATCAGTACAAGTACTAGGATGAAAAATGAAAAAAAGGAGAGACGTTACAATGAAGCCTAGAAATTCAGGCTGCCTTACAGCCTTTTACACATCTCTCATCTCCACCTGGAAAAGATGCTGAAGATACTCATAAACACAATACTAAGCAAGTCTGAATGAGAAGTATGACAATACTATAGTACATATTTAATTACAACAGTGTACAACATTTAGTTACAAAAATAAACAGGATTTCTGACAGGGATGCTCAATTTGGAAAGCTTAATCCAAGTCAAATAATCTGCAGCTACAAATTAGATCACCCCCTTTAGAATGGGCCTTGTGAAATCATAATCAGTATGGGAAAAAACCCTTCTATGAGCTTCCAATTAATACATCTGACCCCAAAATTCCTTTGCACAAACCTTCTGCCCCTTACAGAACTGAAAGTTTGATTAGCACAATCTAAAATGTCTCAGAAATTTAAAAACAAAACAAAAACCAAACCCACACTCCTGGCACACGCAACAATGCAACATATCAACACAGGTACGGCAACATCAGGGCATCGCCAATTCATTCTCAGGTTGGTGTGATATTACTGAAGTAGCTCACACCTACTGATTTTGAAGGATAAATAGGGTTAAGACTCCAGTCTTAAGCCCTGAAAGGCAGGTCCCTTATAGGCCGCCGCATCTCTCGCCAAAAGCTTTCAGCCAAATCAAATGGAAGAGGCTGCAGGCAGGAGCTGTAGGGTACCTGCTGACAAACAAAGAGAGGTAGCAATGGGATTTTTTCCTCCTTCTTGTTTAGTTTTCAGTCACAACAAATGAATGAAATGAACCAAAGAAAAGAACTAAGCTGAGAAAAAACAAAGTAAAATTAGTAACAGGCTAACAGCATATACCCACTGCCTGGGGCAACATACGGCTGATGGATGATGACAGCCAACAGACGAATCCTCATTCCCTGTCTACTAAACAAATTAGTAATCTCATCAATATCGTCACTACATTCACCTTCTGCAGCAGCTGCTGCTGCAACACAACTGCTGTTAAGCTTTAGGGGGAAAGCCTGGCTTTGTCTTGTAGTTTGCCAAATCCTGTGGGCAATTGGGGTTGCCACCCTTTGGAAAATGCAATTAACCTGATAACAAGATATTTTTTTTATTTTTTAAAAAAGCCTGCAGAGCTGCGCATGAAGGCAATGGTCACCTGCATGGCACACTGTGAAGTCCTAGGAATCTGCAGAACATGTACCTTCAGGGCCTTCCCAGCTGCCAGGGTCTCTCCAATTAAAATCTGAGTTCAGAGACCTTAAGCTTGAAGAGGACACCAGGACTTCTCCTCAGACTGAAATCTGGCTCTACACTCCATTTTCCTCATGACTCCTAAAGTTTCTCTTAAAGTGACTACTAACCATGACTTCCAAAAATAAAGAGGGATTTCTGGATATTTAACACACCTTGCTTTCTCCCCACCCCCAAACTGCTGAGCCCCATGTAGTACTGACACTTCCAACATTGTCTAAAAGAGACAGCATGGTTATCTTCACTTCCAAAATCCATCAGAGAAATGACCCGAATCCAACACATTCCAACCCAGAAAGATCAAATTTCAATAGCACTCAACACAAATCACAGCAAATCATTTGCTGTAAGAATTCTAGATTATAAAGCATCCCAGCAACCCCCTTCAAATAACTACAGCAAATTTTAATGACTTCACTTAAAAAGAAGGAAAATTTAATTTATGCTGAGCAAATAGAAAAATATAAGCACTATAAAAAAATGTATGGTCACATGCACAGGCACAAGCTTTCTCTCCATTTCCCCCCATTCAATTCATCTGAAAAGGTGTTACATTTTTTCATGAAGCCTAGTAATTTTTCTTAAAGGTCTTCAAACAGTAAAGCTGGTTAAGTTTCTTAATGTCAACAGAATACTTACCAATGTCCTTCATTATTAGATAAAATATTTTCCATTTTTTTCAATTTATCAATGTCCATTTGAAAACATGCAATATGGGGAACGACTTCGTTCTGAAGCAACACCCTGTGTTTATCTGCATATGGATTTGTCTACATACCTTAATTACAGGAATTCAACAAATAATCACTAGAAAACTTCATGGTTGCATTAGACTTATTCCATCCACAAAAAAAATCTGAAGGTGTTCAGAACAACAGCTGATGATTAATCCTACTGACTCAGCTTTTCTCGTTGTTAACAGCTGAAACCTTAACTGGATGTCAGGACCAGCGTTTTCTCTTGGGGTCAGCTAAACTGACAGAAAATGTGTTTTCCCGTTTGCTTCCATAATTGGCTATGAAAAATCCACAGCGCTTCTTTGTGCTCAAGACACACAACTTTCTTCTGTATCCTCTAACAGCTGGCACAGGGACACGCTCCTGGAACTCGTTTAGTCACAATGTATATTGCATTTATGTTCTAGTTCACTAATTAGTAATAAAGATTTCAAGAACGAAACTTAAATACTGAATGATCTTCATCAGCCACACTGAAGTATTTCACCATCTTTAACCACAGGACTCCCATTTAACTATTTTCCAGCATTAAATATCTTTTTGCCTAAGTAGCTGGTTACTTCTTCTCCTACATAATATATAAGGAATCAAACAAAACTTTCACACTCTTACCAGGTAACAACAGAAATAAAAATTTGCTACATGTAATTTACTCATTTTCCCCCAGTTTCTTGGTTTTTGTATGTGGGCTGGCGTTTTTGGTTTGTTGTTGTTTTTTTTTTTGTCTGTCCCCCCCCCCATTATTTAGACATATCATAGGAATATTCCCTTTCACAGTAAATCATCCATAAAAAAAACGTTCTATTGCTTCATAAACTCCATCACAATGAACATAATCCTTTAGTTAAGTGCCAATTAATTATTAAAAACATTCATTGAGGATTAACAATCATGAAATAGATACAGTTCTATTATGTAGTTGTTAATCCTCAATAAATCTACTTGTAATAGACAGCATTTTTAGTATGAGAGCTAGCCTACTTAATCTAATGCTTTATATTTAATTAGATAATTATTGCATGTTAAAAAATACATTCATTAGGTTTAATAACTATGTAATAAGCATACATCTAATAGACAGATTAGTAATCCTCAGAAAAGGAGATTTTTTTTAATAATCACTTGTATTAGCCTCCAAAAGCTGGTCTCCAACACGAAGGCCAGTATGTTCCATCTTCCCTGCCGACAGAAATGCAGGCCAAGAAGGGGTTAACACTTGCTGATCCACACTCTTTTTGGGCCCCAGAATGAGGACAAAGAAGCCTGAAGGAGTTCACCTACCTACAACTCTTTTATTCCCTTGGAGCACCTGAGATCACACCTCTCCAGAAAGGAGTCCAGCTTTTCCTAACATCAACTGTGTGACGCAGCCAAATCGCAGTCTTGCTGTCAAGACCAAGGACTTGGTCTGGAAGGGATAAGCAGATCCAACAAGATAAATCTCTCAAAAATAAAGAGCTCACAGGGGCTTCCAGTTCCTTGGAACAAGGCTAAACGCATATCCAGCTGCACAGAGATGCACTTTTTGCTATTTCATTTCTCATACATTCTTTTGGTACCTCCTTTAGAGAAAGACTGTGAGGAGAAAGGCATACCCTGTTACTCAGCTGGTACCTAACTCCAGGTTGGCACCAGCCAAAGGCAGATAGGCTTGATGCCTCTTTCTAGGACTGGAACTATGGGAGCTATTTGTAGCATAAGTAGTGCTGAGTGGTCTTTTTAGGGAAATAAGCTTAATAAAAATGTTCACCAATCCCTCAGTTGGGGCTATTTCATAAAACAGTAAGAATATAAACTTATGTTCTGCACCTCTGGAAGTCTATCACTCCCAGCTGACAGTCAGCATCATTACCTAACAAAGGTGACTTGCGAGATGGTGCTTTGGATGACCCTTAAAAACCCCTATAGCCCCATTTCTGTCTTGTCTTTTTCCTTTGCACTTCAATGATGAGCTGATTTTAGTGACTGCTCTCTTTGAAGAGGTGTTAGTTCTTGAACCAATGCCAGCGCATTGCATCTCAAGAATAGTAGACCTTGTTTTCTGATGGTGTAAGGAATACATCTGTAATTCTGTAAATCTGTGACTGCTTACACTCCCTTCTGGAACCGAAAGTGAGGAAAAAGGAAAGATGGTAGTCAGACAGAATCAAAAAGCACAGATTTTGGCTACTATTTTAAGTCTTGTATTGACACCATAAGTGATCTGTGTTCCTTCTTTGAAGTGAAGCTACAGCAGCTCAAAGTTAACTACAGTATGTTTAAAAAAAGTGTCACAAAAGTCCACTTAACTTGGCAACAGTAATTACTCTTTAATATGAAAAAGGAACTGCTCAGGATTTCAGCTACAAGATTATAGTCACTGGACCTCTCATTTTGATGCAAATATTCATTTTCTCCACTTCAGAAACCTCCTAAATTTTAGCAGTTTAACATTTGGTAAGAAAAGACAGTACATGTCAAACCATAGAATCACAGAATGGTTTGGGTCGGAAGGGACCTTGAAGACCATCGAGTTCCAACCCCCCTGCCCTGGGCAGGGACACCTCCCACCAGACCAGGTTGCTCCAAGCCCCATCCAGCCTGGACTTGAACATCTCCAGGGATGGGGCATCCACAACTTCCCTGGGCAACTGTTCCAGTGCTTTACCACCCTCACAGGGAAGAATTTCTTTCTGGTATCTAATCTAAATCTCCCCTCTTCCCATTTAAATTTCCCCTCTTCCAATTTAAAACCATTACCCCTTGTCCTGTCACTACACTTCCTGACAAAAAGTCCCTCCCCAGCTCTCCTGTAGCCCCCTTCAGATATTGGAAGGCTGCTGTAGGTCAGCCTGGAGAAGAGAAGGCTCTGGGGTGAACAACCCCAGCTCTCTCAGCCTGTCTTCACAGGAGAGGTGCTCCATCCCTCTGATCGTCTTCGTGGCCCTCTGCTGGACCCGTTCCAACAGGTCCATGTCCTTCCTGGGGTGAAGGCTCCAGAGCTGGACGCAGTACTCCAGGCGGGGTCTCACCAGAGTGGAGTAAAGAGGCAGAATCACGTCCCTTGACCTGCTGCCCATGCTTCTTTTGATGTAGTCCAGGATACAGTTGGCCTTCTGGGCTGCAAGGAGACATTGCCTGCTCACGGTGAGCTTCTTATCCACCAATACCCACAAGTCCTTCTCCTCAGGGCTGCTCTCAATCCTTTCTCCACCCAGCCTGTGTTTGTTCTTGGTGCCACAAGCCAGGTTCAGGACCTTCCACTTGGCCTAGTTGAACTTCACGATGGGCCCACTTCTCGAGCCTGTCCAAGTCCCTCTGGATCCCTTTGCTCCAGCATGTCAACCATATCACACAGCTTGGCGTCATCACCAGACTTTCTGAGGATACACTCAATCTGAACATCCATGTCACTGACAAAGACATTAAACAGCACCGGTCCCAGTACTGACCCCTGAGGAACACCACTCACCACTGATTTCCACTTGGACATTGAGCTGTGGACTTTGAGTGCAACCATCCAGCTAGTTCCTTATCCACCAAGTGTTCCATCCATCAAATTAATGGCTATCCAACTTAGAGATGATGTAACTAAAATGTTCCAAATTTTCAGAATAGCAAGTGTTCCAACAAGATTAAAACAATTCTTTCAGGATCAGCATTTTTTTTTTAATTCTGCTTTTCGCCCAATGATTAGAAAGAAAATGTTTCTTCTTCAGTAGAACTATTGCCCTTCCATAAAGCAAAAAGGAGGACATGCATTTGTCTACATGATGGAGAACAAAATTGCACAGAAATGCAGAGTCTTACCCTGTTTCTCAAGGCTAATTGCAGGATCTGATTAAGATTTAGGTACCCTACTGTCACGCTGCTCAGCTTAACACACTCACAAAGTTATCCCAAACTTCCTTTTGTATTTTTTTTTTTTTAGCATAAACTCCTAATTTGAAGATGGCAAAACCAGCAAAAGAACATCCTATAAAACTAGTAAGTAACACCTGCTTGAGCAACTGTCAGCTTAACACAGCTGTCATGAAAAGCACATTTCCCAATACTACCCAAAGGGCAATTCATACCTAGATGTGCTGTTGCACAGTGCCCTGCCTGCCCAGCTGAACAAGTGACTCTGCACAAACAGAGAGCCTGGGAGAAGGAGAGAAGAAAGGAGTAACAGGGCTGCTAGAGTGGATGGGGGACAAGATATTCATGGCCACGGCCATACTGCTGCCTGGACAGCTCCAGCATCCATAACAAAGGAGACAGGACAAGCACAGTTACCTCTTGGAGCAAGGTGAGGCCTTCAGAGCACTCGCACCAGGGCAAAAAGAAGTTGCATTAACCTCTCTTGGGCTTATCTGAGGTAAGCATCATTACCCCAAGTTCTCTCCTGCTCTGCCTTCCTCCCTTGTGAACTATCTGGATTTTTGCCAATGAGAAGGCCTTCCTCTTTTAAACGTCTGACAACACATAGAGGAGCAGGAATACCTAAATCTTCCAGTAGCCTAGCAAAGAAAACCAAACAACTCCCCCCATCCCCGAAATAAAAATACCACCGCCCTTTAAAAAAAAAAAAAAGGGGGGAAAGAGAGAGACTGCAACTCTGAGACACTGCTGGAATAAGCAAAGCAGCCTTATAGTTACAGCTGGGCAAGAGAAGGAAGAAGCCAACCCTGTCCTCCAGAGACCCCCCCCCAGTTGAGAGGGGCCATAAGCATTTACTCCTGCAGAGAGAGAGAGTCCCCACAGAGCCTAGGGAAAGAAGCTTGGCTGTGGACACTCCTTGTTTGTGTCTTGTTGAGGTGAGAGGGAGCATGGCCTGCTCTTCCAGAAGTGGCACAACTCCAATCCAGCAACAGCTTCATCAAACAGCAGCGTGTGGCAGGGAGGTCTTGCCTTGGTGCCCCAGGGCAGGCACTGGACTGGGACTCCTGCCTCTGCCCAGCAGCATCCCTCCTTTCGTACCAAACAGCAGGACCTGCTTTGAGATGGGAGCACAAGGAAGGGGGAGGTTTATCAGTTACAGCTGTTTGAATGACTGGTAATTGCAGCTGGGGGTCCTTCATCTCATGGCATATGGAGTAGGAAAATGGGTCAGACATAATGCATTTGGTTAAGTATCTAAGCTGAAAAGGTACTATTTTCTTTTAAATTATATAGTCTTTACTGGAAGTAAGGTTACCGGTGCAAGGCTTTCTAGCTTTAAAATGTAACAGGGACATGCCCTCTGAGGGTCAGGCTTTCATTTGCCGATGTTAATTCTCAGCTGCCTGTTATTCGTCCTTCATTGTAGCCTCTGTCTTAGCTGGGCACGCTCCCGATTCCCTGCTATATCCAGACGGTCCATGTAAATAGTGTTTATGTTAAGGAAGTCATGTTCTGTGTGACTGGAGCACATAGAAACTGATGTTGTTGTCACTTTAGATTAAGCTCTCGTTTTAGCAAAGGAGGCAATTGGAGCAGGCAGCTGAGTGGCCGAATGAAATATTCAGCTCATTTCGTTTAAAGCTGCCCCCATCTCCATTGTTCAGGCTGGCAAAGCTGATTAACCCTTGCTGGTGCCACCACAACAACTGCTCACTCTCTGTCCCTCCGCTCCTGCATGAAACCCAGGTCCCGAACCATCAGGCAGATTTCAAAGGTCAGCAAGATGATATTTGCTGATTTTTTCCCCCAATTAGTGAACTTCAAGGAAAACAAAAATTAACCCTTCAGGCTCCCGCCACTTTATAGAGAAGAGAAGAGAAACAAAGCAATACTTAGCAAGGGTCAAGGACTTTCTCTATGCTTAATTCAAGCAAGAACGCAGCTCTCATTAGGTATAGTATAACACCTAATTCCTCACACCTGTGAAAGTCCTGCTAACCTTGAGTTAACCCCAAGCATTTTATGAACTCCTGCTCATGGAGAACTACATACTTTTTTTTTTTTTTTTTTTTTTTTGAGGAAAGAAAAGCTGTAACTACACTCGTTTTTTGCTAGCTCCCTTCCATTTTGCATGTCCACTAACCCTTCTACAGAATGGATTTGCACCCTTCTAAAAACCTGTAAGTGGAATACGTGTTATTTCCTTAATGGACGAATACTGATTTTGCAGAACGAAAGTGATAATATACACAATGCTTCCCTCAAGTCCATTAAATGAAACTCCAGGCTATATGGTCTGTAAATCACGGCAGATTATGCTACCAGGATCCATATTCTTCCAGTTCTCCAACTCCCTTCTTTTTTATGCTATAAAGCAGCATGGAAAGGGATGCCCT
>NW_015091194.1:294576-364275 GCF_001431845.1 Calidris pugnax | reverse complement strand
GCTTGATGCCTCTTTCTAGGACTGGAACTATGGGAGCTATTTGTAGCATAAGTAGTGCTGAGTGGTCTTTTTAGGGAAATAAGCTTAATAAAAATGTTCACCAATCCCTCAGTTGGGGCTATTTCATAAAACAGTAAGAATATAAACTTATGTTCTGCACCTCTGGAAGTCTATCACTCCCAGCTGACAGTCAGCATCATTACCTAACAAAGGTGACTTGCGAGATGGTGCTTTGGATGACCCTTAAAAACCCCTATAGCCCCATTTCTGTCTTGTCTTTTTCCTTTGCACTTCAATGATGAGCTGATTTTAGTGACTGCTCTCTTTGAAGAGGTGTTAGTTCTTGAACCAATGCCAGCGCATTGCATCTCAAGAATAGTAGACCTTGTTTTCTGATGGTGTAAGGAATACATCTGTAATTCTGTAAATCTGTGACTGCTTACACTCCCTTCTGGAACCGAAAGTGAGGAAAAAGGAAAGATGGTAGTCAGACAGAATCAAAAAGCACAGATTTTGGCTACTATTTTAAGTCTTGTATTGACACCATAAGTGATCTGTGTTCCTTCTTTGAAGTGAAGCTACAGCAGCTCAAAGTTAACTACAGTATGTTTAAAAAAAGTGTCACAAAAGTCCACTTAACTTGGCAACAGTAATTACTCTTTAATATGAAAAAGGAACTGCTCAGGATTTCAGCTACAAGATTATAGTCACTGGACCTCTCATTTTGATGCAAATATTCATTTTCTCCACTTCAGAAACCTCCTAAATTTTAGCAGTTTAACATTTGGTAATAAAAGACAGTACATGTCAAACCATAGAATCACAGAATGGTTTGGGTCGGAAGGGACCTTGAAGACCATCGAGTTCCAACCCCCCTGCCCTGGGCAGGGACACCTCCCACCAGACCAGGTTGCTCCAAGCCCCATCCAGCCTGGACTTGAACATCTCCAGGGATGGGGCATCCACAACTTCCCTGGGCAACTGTTCCAGTGCTTTACCACCCTCACAGGGAAGAATTTCTTTCTGGTATCTAATCTAAATCTCCCCTCTTCCCATTTAAATTTCCCCTCTTCCAATTTAAAACCATTACCCCTTGTCCTGTCACTACACTTCCTGACAAAAAGTCCCTCCCCAGCTCTCCTGTAGCCCCCTTCAGATATTGGAAGGCTGCTGTAGGTCAGCCTGGAGAAGAGAAGGCTCTGGGGTGAACAACCCCAGCTCTCTCAGCCTGTCTTCACAGGAGAGGTGCTCCATCCCTCTGATCGTCTTCGTGGCCCTCTGCTGGACCCGTTCCAACAGGTCCATGTCCTTCCTGGGGTGAAGGCTCCAGAGCTGGACGCAGTACTCCAGGCGGGGTCTCACCAGAGTGGAGTAAAGAGGCAGAATCACGTCCCTTGACCTGCTGCCCATGCTTCTTTTGATGTAGTCCAGGATACAGTTGGCCTTCTGGGCTGCAAGGAGACATTGCCTGCTCACGGTGAGCTTCTTATCCACCAATACCCACAAGTCCTTCTCCTCAGGGCTGCTCTCAATCCTTTCTCCACCCAGCCTGTGTTTGTTCTTGGTGCCACAAGCCAGGTTCAGGACCTTCCACTTGGCCTAGTTGAACTTCACGATGGGCCCACTTCTCGAGCCTGTCCAAGTCCCTCTGGATCCCTTTGCTCCAGCATGTCAACCATATCACACAGCTTGGCGTCATCACCAGACTTTCTGAGGATACACTCAATCTGAACATCCATGTCACTGACAAAGACATTAAACAGCACCGGTCCCAGTACTGACCCCTGAGGAACACCACTCACCACTGATTTCCACTCGGACATTGAGCTGTGGACTTTGAGTGCAACCATCCAGCTAGTTCCTTATCCACCAAGTGTTCCATCCATCAAATTAATGGCTATCCAACTTAGAGATGATGTAACTAAAATGTTCCAAATTTTCAGAATAGCAAGTGTTCCAACAAGATTAAAACAATTCTTTCAGGATCAGCATTTTTTTTTTAATTCTGCTTTTCGCCCAATGATTAGAAAGAAAATGTTTCTTCTTCAGTAGAACTATTGCCCTTCCATAAAGCAAAAAGGAGGACATGCATTTGTCTACATGATGGAGAACAAAATTGCACAGAAATGCAGAGTCTTACCCTGTTTCTCAAGGCTAATTGCAGGATCTGATTAAGATTTAGGTACCCTACTGTCACGCTGCTCAGCTTAACACACTCACAAAGTTATCCCAAACTTCCTTTTGTATTTTTTTTTTTTTAGCATAAACTCCTAATTTGAAGATGGCAAAACCAGCAAAAGAACATCCTATAAAACTAGTAAGTAACACCTGCTTGAGCAACTGTCAGCTTAACACAGCTGTCATGAAAAGCACATTTCCCAATACTACCCAAAGGGCAATTCATACCTAGATGTGCTGTTGCACAGTGCCCTGCCTGCCCAGCTGAACAAGTGACTCTGCACAAACAGAGAGCCTGGGAGAAGGAGAGAAGAAAGGAGTAACAGGGCTGCTAGAGTGGATGGGGGACAAGATATTCATGGCCACGGCCATACTGCTGCCTGGACAGCTCCAGCATCCATAACAAAGGAGACAGGACAAGCACAGTTACCTCTTGGAGCAAGGTGAGGCCTTCAGAGCACTCGCACCAGGGCAAAAAGAAGTTGCATTAACCTCTCTTGGGCTTATCTGAGGTAAGCATCATTACCCCAAGTTCTCTCCTGCTCTGCCTTCCTCCCTTGTGAACTATCTGGATTTTTGCCAATGAGAAGGCCTTCCTCTTTTAAACGTCTGACAACACATAGAGGAGCAGGAATACCTAAATCTTCCAGTAGCCTAGCAAAGAAAACCAAACAACTCCCCCCATCCCCGAAATAAAAATACCACCGCCCTTTAAAAAAAAAAAAAAGGGGGGAAAGAGAGAGACTGCAACTCTGAGACACTGCTGGAATAAGCAAAGCAGCCTTATAGTTACAGCTGGGCAAGAGAAGGAAGAAGCCAACCCTGTCCTCCAGAGACCCCCCCCCAGTTGAGAGGGGCCATAAGCATTTACTCCTGCAGAGAGAGAGAGTCCCCACAGAGCCTAGGGAAAGAAGCTTGGCTGTGGACACTCCTTGTTTGTGTCTTGTTGAGGTGAGAGGGAGCATGGCCTGCTCTTCCAGAAGTGGCACAACTCCAATCCAGCAACAGCTTCATCAAACAGCAGCGTGTGGCAGGGAGGTCTTGCCTTGGTGCCCCAGGGCAGGCACTGGACTGGGACTCCTGCCTCTGCCCAGCAGCATCCCTCCTTTCGTACCAAACAGCAGGACCTGCTTTGAGATGGGAGCACAAGGAAGGGGGAGGTTTATCAGTTACAGCTGTTTGAATGACTGGTAATTGCAGCTGGGGGTCCTTCATCTCATGGCATATGGAGTAGGAAAATGGGTCAGACATAATGCATTTGGTTAAGTATCTAAGCTGAAAAGGTACTATTTTCTTTTAAATTATATAGTCTTTACTGGAAGTAAGGTTACCGGTGCAAGGCTTTCTAGCTTTAAAATGTAACAGGGACATGCCCTCTGAGGGTCAGGCTTTCATTTGCCGATGTTAATTCTCAGCTGCCTGTTATTCGTCCTTCATTGTAGCCTCTGTCTTAGCTGGGCACGCTCCCGATTCCCTGCTATATCCAGACGGTCCATGTAAATAGTGTTTATGTTAAGGAAGTCATGTTCTGTGTGACTGGAGCACATAGAAACTGATGTTGTTGTCACTTTAGATTAAGCTCTCGTTTTAGCAAAGGAGGCAATTGGAGCAGGCAGCTGAGTGGCCGAATGAAATATTCAGCTCATTTCGTTTAAAGCTGCCCCCATCTCCATTGTTCAGGCTGGCAAAGCTGATTAACCCTTGCTGGTGCCACCACAACAACTGCTCACTCTCTGTCCCTCCGCTCCTGCATGAAACCCAGGTCCCGAACCATCAGGCAGATTTCAAAGGTCAGCAAGATGATATTTGCTGATTTTTTCCCCCAATTAGTGAACTTCAAGGAAAACAAAAATTAACCCTTCAGGCTCCCGCCACTTTATAGAGAAGAGAAGAGAAACAAAGCAATACTTAGCAAGGGTCAAGGACTTTCTCTATGCTTAATTCAAGCAAGAACGCAGCTCTCATTAGGTATAGTATAACACCTAATTCCTCACACCTGTGAAAGTCCTGCTAACCTTGAGTTAACCCCAAGCATTTTATGAACTCCTGCTCATGGAGAACTACATACTTTTTTTTTTTTTTTTTTTTTTTTCAGAAACTGCTGATAGTAAATAGTATGCCAAAATAAACTTAAAGTCTAGGTAACCGAAAGCAATGGCTAACCCTGCTGTGAAGTGTTCAGCTGCTGCTGACATGTGCAGACAGTCCATGGCTGGCTGGAGCACTGCAGCCCAGGGCTTCAAACGCGGCTGCCACAGGGCTGCTTGCCTGCAGCTATCCTGAAACCTGCTTTGGGAACGCTTTAGCCACAGCCTTACCGCTGCACCAGGCCAAACGCAGACTTTCCCCTCAGGGAACAATCTTAAGCAGTTTTCTAGGGTGAATGGCTGTTACAGTAGAAGTAGCAAATGCTCAAGCATGTAGTGCCCGATGTCCCAGAACTGGGGATGGGCATCATTAACTGGTCTTTCTTCGGCTTGATTTATTGCACAGCTTCTATTTATAGAATGGCCTAACACTGTTTCATGACATGCAGTTTGAAATCAAGCTGCACTTTGCCAGCATCGAGCACCATCACTCACTGCCTTACACTGAAGGGCCTGATGAGAGAGGGCTCAGCAGCACCAGCTCCCACCACAGGGCTTGGGCTGCTCAGCCCAAGACAGAATTAGAAACAAGGCACAGGATATTCTCAGCAAAAAGTGTTAGTAACAGCCCCAAATGCTGTAAAGTAATACTATTATAAACTGCAATATTGAGGGTAATAGCATTTTATTTTTAATGAGAGATTCTTTGGTATTTCAAGACAACAGCTCAAGCACAGGTGACAAGTTTTCTTATAGTCAGTGACAAGTACTGTACCAATTTCTCCCTTTGATCTGCATTTTGTACTAAATTGCCAAAAGAAAAAGCATATCTATTACAAATATAGGTAGTTATACAAACTAGAGTCATGCTGACAGAAGACAACCACCAAAATAACTCTGCTCTGAAGCAGTTGAAATCAGAACTTCCCCACCCCATCAAGAGACTAAATTGTACATATACATTTGTCTCTACCTACTGCTAAGGCACTTCTCTAGGATACAACCAAATTGGGAAGTACTGATAAATGGATAAACCTCATAAAATAATATTTATATTACCTAAATGACTAATTTCAAGTAGCCTTGCAGCTACATTTTACTGTGACATTTCACAGCATAGTTCATGAGAGAATATTCTGCAAGAGCACTTAGATTAATACTCTCTACTCACAAATATAAGATAAAATTTCAGCTTCACTGTAATGATTTCAACAGAGTCAAAATCTCATCAACTGCATGTTTGCTTTACTAGTTATCTGGATAAATATGCAGGTATCTATGAATGGCTCATGAATGCAGATAATAGTGAGATAACAGGAGAATGTAAACATTAAACATGATAACTTGGATGTAATTATTGTACGCACAGTTTAATTACTAGCACTTTTTTTCATTTGGTATCTTGGAGAGTATACTTACCCGACTCAAATACTCTATGTATCTGCTTAAAATTTAAGGCCCAATTCAAGAAGATCCTTGAATGCTGTTTAAATACATAAGGGTATGTCTTAGTATATCCATAAAAAATTATACATGTCATAATGAAACAAGGAAGTCCCACATGTTGTGATGAGACCTATTTCTTTAAAGACTAACCTCTTAAATCTCAGAAGCCATGAATGAAATACTCCTTTTAGTAATCTTCTTTGATACTTTCCTGAACAAGGAGTTATGCAAGAAGTACACAGATGTAGCTCAGCTCCTATAATCAGGCTAAATATGAGTGGTTGTAAAACCAAGTTTATGTTATGCACAAACATATTCTAGACCTATGCACTGGGAACAGTGAAGTGCTTGACATCTGGAGTTCGACAGTGGTGAATAGCAGCACGCACACATCAAGCTCATCTGCATAAGTATCTATTTTCAGAATCACCAGGGCTCAAACACCCCCAGCCTTCTGCTAATTTAAAACCATCACTCCTTTGAAATATTAGGATAAAGCCCAACAGGTAAGTTACCCCCCAAAATTCAGTTTTGGAACTATTACGGTTCCTTATTTTTCCCTCTCCGCCTGCTTTTTTTAATTAAAAAAATAATTCACACACATAAACTTATCCTGTTACCCTGATATCCGACTCGCCTTCATCTCCAAAAGACCCATATCTCAGGGTGGGCGAGTATGGGTGATGGATGTCCTCTGAAGAGGGGAGGAAATATAACCAACCCAGAAGACCAGAGGTCCTGCAGAAAGCACGGCTCAGTCAAGAGGCAGCGCTGTCCCCCCCGGGCTGCAGCGGTCAGCGTGCCCGTACGGGGCTGCGGGCGCCCCGCAGACAGAGGTGCTGCGTTTGGTACCAGAGTCTCAGAGGTCCTAAGGGCTGCGGTCATTAAAACTGCGGCACCTTTTGAAGGAATCGAGTTATTAACCTCCACGACCCCAGACAAATTTAAACCTGTATAACTGCAGATTTCTCTGAGGAATCAAGGCACGTGTTTATAAATTGCTTGGATATTCAGCATGATGAAAGATGTTACATAAATGACAGTTATTATTATAATAGTGGCAAATGGGTCAGGAGGAAGGTTTCAGTACTGGTTTAGGCTGTTGTTTCTATCCAACGTCAAATATTAGCTAAGGTTTGGATACTGATGTCTTGCAAGAATAAATATGATATTCACCTTTTTAAAATTGCAAATTAGATCAGAAGTGTAAGTTGTTTCTCTGGTTTGAAGGAAATCTTGGAACAAACTCTTTTAAGAAAGTTCAAATCAAAATGGTACTAATTCCTTTTATTAGGTATAGCCTGGCATTAAAGATTTGAGTTTGGACTGTAATATTATCATCTACTGAATTACTGCCAAATAAATCCCCCAGCAACATCTGCTGAGCCAATTTTCCCAAAGCAAAGAGAAAAAAGCACCTGGGCATGCATGGTATCCCCATTGCTCAGGAAGATGCTATAAAGATATAAACTAACATTTTCTGAAAGAAAACAAATGGATGAAGGCAACCTAAAATATGCATCAGGAATGAGGTTTCCTATTACAACCCAAGTAGAGCTCTCATATCCCTACATAGCATCCCACTGTCATACATGGAGCTGCAAAAGGACAAGCCCACCATCTGAATTCACTGATCTTAAACAAAGATCATAGCTGTTACACCCTGATGCTACTAGCTTCATTACGACCATCGCTTGGTCAAGTCCAACAACCATATATAAATATACATACATGAACATATGCATCCACAGACACTAATTTCCCTGCAATTCAAAGCACCCAGCAATCATTTACAGATTATGAGCAGGCATTGCTTCCCCCGCACCCCCCTCCCAGCTACTCAAGAGGCAGCCCTCTTCTAAAACAGAGCGTAACAACCAAGCAACGGCACCACTTCACAACAAGAAATGAAGTGGAATTGCTCCCAGATTTGAAGTCAAAGAAGATATCAAAAGTAAACAGTATGTAATTACCCAAATGGCAATTTGCCAGAACAGCACACAAATTGCCTGAGCCAGTGGCTCCCAGTTCAGAGGTGCAGGCCTTGACAATTGGGGTCACAAGCCTAACCGAAATTAAATCAGAGAAGCCGGGCTCACAAACAGAAGTGTGACTCCTGGGCCCAGAAGCAGGGTCAACAGGGGAAAACTCTGGAAACTGTTTAAAGGTAAACGTCTGGCTCTTTACAGATTCAAAGCATTTCACATAGCTTGTGAGAAATAAAGCAATAACTAGTTATACAAACAGGGGGTGCATCTTTGTTCACGCTTCTAATGGAATAGTTATCCAGAAATACCAGCAGTCTGGTTACCATTGACATTTTTGGGGGGTGGGGGAAACAGGGAGGTGTCAAAATCAGATACTGCAAAAGCGATCCTCACTCAAATTTTAAAAATCAATTCCAAGATTATAATATGGCTAACATAAAAATGAATTCCCAGGAGATTATACTACTGTTAATGCTATTGAGCCCTTCAGTATTGAGCCCCTCATGTTAAAAAGAGAAAAAACACACAAAAAACTAGCGTATCTATGCCCAAATCCGGGGTGATTCAGAGGGACATTTGAGAAAAGCCCACACTTAGCACCCTTCCTGTCACACAAACATGGCAAGGGGTGGTTTTTTGCTTATTGTCTTTCTAGCAAACCACACAAAAAAGAAAGAAGGACTTCAGAGAGATGTTTCAGGCCAGCTTAAGCAATCTTTTAGGTCAAAACAAAACCTTATGTTCCCCAAGAGTCAGAGATCCCAAAGAGCAATTCCAAAGTTTGTGACTACACTCAAGCCTGAAAGCAGTGTATCAGGATATAAGGAAACCCAAGTAATCCAGTTTTAGAGAACATTTCAATAAGACTTCAATAACTTTTTGGTGTATGCAGGCCAATTATATAGTGAACCTGGGTCAATTTATGGTTTTTGGTGGAAACTATGCAAAATGTGGTGGTTTCAGTTGAGTTTCGTTCTGGGGTTTGGGTTTTATTCAAAGCCTGAACTCTAAGGGAAACTAAAGGGACATGCAGCCATGCAACACAAAACAGAAATAAGTTTTGCATGAACGCTGAAAAGAAGGAGTCAGTTTCATGAAGTGGGGAGAAGGGCAAAAGCCCCGAGCAACGAACAGACCTCAGGCTTAAAATTCATCATACATATAAGGCTAATTCTAGTCTTCACTACTGCTGTCTCTGAGGAGCCATTCCTCATACTTCACCCAACTCAGAAATTTGAGGTCAAGAGAGATAACTTTTCACTCATGAAGCCTTCCAGATTTTTAGTTGGAAGGACACTGCCCCATATTATCCATTAATATTTTCAGTCAAGTGCTAGGACTAAAATAACAGAATTTTATTTATTCAGGTTTAAACCCATAAGCACTTATACCTTCATATATCTATATCTTCCTTTTCAGATGGATCATCATCCGTGACTACACACAAAAACAATGCATCATGAATCTATAATAACATCTTCATCTGGTTTGCAGAATGGATTTTTGTCTGGTTAAATGTCTAAATTACTCCCACTTATAGGTTATCCACATATGGACTGAGAGCTGAACCCATTTGAGAATTAGCTTTTAACAGCTGACCTGGTGCCTCAGCAAGTGTTTTGCACAGTCTTCTGGGAAAAAACACGTTCATGAGCAAGCCTGGAATCACAAACCTTACACCAGAAGAGGCCAAGTACATTAATACTTTTCACACAGCAAGTTCAACTGCCCTACTGCTACAACACTGCTCAGTGGCCAAGTGACAGAACAGCATTAACTATTATTTGCAGAGAGAGCCATCTGCCTGCCATCACATAAGAGGGTGAAATCACCTACCAGTAAGTGAAAAAGAGATGACAGAGTTTAAAATGAGAAATATAAAGGGAGAGGAAAGAGGAAAGCCAACAAAACCAGCACAAAAGTAAAACAAAAAATGAATTAACTAGAGCAGCATCTCAGCTCACTATTGGATCTATTAACATCATATCCCAAATAATTATAGGGTTTCCCCACTACCCTCACACTAACTGCTACTGCATTCTTATAAATTGCTATGTTACATAAAACACTGTGTATTTTTAATGTCCCGCTAGTATCTGAGCAATTATATGCATTATAGTTCCGTATTTTCACATCATTGAGGAATGATGGCTTCAATTCACCACCTCTGCGCTGATGACTCCCACATCTCATTCCCAACCAATCTTGTTCTATCTAAACACACATTTCAGCCAGTTTTACTTCATCTTACAACTGTTAAAACCTTTTTCCGTCTGTTACCGAAGATTCAACAGCAGTGACTTCAGACACATTGATGGGACAGCACTTTTTTTGCCTTTAAAAAGAGATAGACTATAAAATATTTAATGGAATTGCTGGATATCTACACTTAAAGTCTGTGAAAGTCAATGGTATTACAAAAAGATCACAGAGTGCTTCTAGGCTCAGTATGTAAACTCCTCAACAAGTGATTTAGAAAAACTGTTGCAGGTTTTAACAGAAAAAAAACCCAACAATGAAACACCCCTCCTTCCATCTGGCTGGTAAAAGTACCTACCAACAAGTTCAGTTCATTATAGACCAACATCAAATTTACACCTCCTACCTAGCAATGTTATCAAATGGTATATAACAGCTTTAAAAGAACAAGAGTAAATTAAACCAAGAGGAATAGCAATAAAATTAAGTAATCTGATAGATCCTGCAGCCAGCTTCTCTGCTGCCACCTGCATTATCCTCTGTACCCCCAGCTCACACACCCACTGAACAAGCATCACCTGCTGCAGAGCCAACTTTTATGGCTCCCCTCAGCTCAGGTGTTGGCATTTAGCTAAATCAGTAATTTGTAGCTGCAGTCCTTGCTGTTCTGATTTCCCCCAGACTTGCAGAGGTAGCCTGGGGCCACAGAGAGGAGGGTGGTGCCAAAGGACCCTTGGAGGAGGTGGAGTGAAGGTACAGCCAGCTGCTGAGGCATGTGAAGCTGGAGGAACTTGGGGCAGATAAAAAAATCAAACTGGGCTTCTTTTCCCCTATTACTTTGTTCTGCTAGCATGGGAAATCATGGCCCCAGTCAGAGGAGTAATGGTCACTCAGTAAAGAGGAAACGCGACCTTAGTGAAGTAGTTTTTATGTCATCAATTAATTAGTGCTACCATGCAATCCCCATCACTCCATTAGGTGTGCCAGCACTCCAAGGATGTGTCACATGCAGCACGGCGGAGTCAGGAGATGTTCCTTCCTAACTAATTATCCCATGGGTCTTCCACACTGTGGAATATAGCAACAGTACTAACCAAAACACGCTAAGTAGCTGCTCAAATTTCAGTTCCTGCCTAAGGAATGCTTATTTTGTTCACTCATCAATTCTGTCATGCACAGCTTGCTTAGGAGATCACCCTGTTCTCAACCCATAACTGCATGGGAAGAACAGACTCAATAAAGGCTCAAAGGTTTTGCTCAAACGGGTGTAAAGAGAGAATTTAAGCTTTGCACGTCTTATCTAAATGGTTCAAAACTCCTTCTGGAAAAAGAGAGAAAGAAATCTAAAACTCTCTGGACTTTCACACAATTTTTCCAGCTCTCCCGTCTGTTACAGACTAGACATTTTGCAGATTTCTTGGAGAACTTCCTGGCAACCACCAGCAATCACCAGGGCAGGATGCATATGTGTTAAACTAAAATCTTAAACAAAATCATCTTTTTGAGCTTCAAACATTTTTTTATTTTTTTTTTTACTTTTTTACTGTGAATTCTGGAAAATGGTTTAGTATTACTTTATTTCACTGCAGCTAGTTCAACCATACCACACCTTAGAACAACGGTGCAGCAAAGGCTCAGGGGTTACCAAGTGGATGTTCTACATGGCCCTTCTAGGAAGAAATTGCACAGGTCTTTTTTTCTGGACATCTTTTTATTTCTATTATGGTGGATTTTCTTTTACTGTAAACCATTATGATTCAGATCTAAGCCAAAATCACAACTCATTTTTTCAGGCACACCCAGCTAAACAGACAGACTCTTCCTGATTATTAAGTCAAACAACCTGGGGTCCACAAAGTCAATGGCTCAGTTTGTTCCAGAGCTGTTAATCAAGCAAGAATTAATACAGTGAGCATAGGAGAAATTGTCAGTTAAGAGTCAATAAAAGGACTTCATCTCTTTGTTAATCTCTGATAGCTTAACAGCTTTCTCTTGGATGGATGGCAGGTACCATGAAACATGTAAGTGTGACCCCACATCCCTGTTAATGTGTAGTTAGTTGTTTTTATGTTCAAGGACATCGTGGAAGTTCACAGCTCTCACCAAGCTTTCTCCTTTGCAGATGAGACCAGCAGCATCCGCTGCCAGGGGATGTTACGGCAGCATGAGGACTGGCAGTAACTTGTATGGCATAAATGTCCTCCCCTTTCACAGGCAGCACCTCACAACTGCTGCTACACGTAATACAAACAGTGGTGCAAAATCTACAGCCTCAACAAAGTACATTTTTGTAAAATTATTCAGCATTGTTAATAAACTTAGTCATGAAACAAATCACCTTAAAAAACAAAAAAACCAATAAATGTGTTCGCCATATGCCGTTATTCACCCCAAATTGTAAGTAGGTAAATAATGAGGTAATATCACTTCCTTTAACTACCCATAGGGTAGGTGAATTTTAGATACACTTACATCCCACTTGTACTAAAGACAGAAAATGAGAAGAGATTAAGCTCCTCGCAGAAAACCACAGAGGAAACTGCTGCCTGTGATGGGATAAGACCTCAAGTGGTAATTCTGTGCCCATTCTGCTGACTGTAGTCCTCCACTTCTCTTGGGAGCCACGCATTAAAAAAAAAAAGAAAGATCTAGAAGTGTTAAAACTAAGTGAAATCAAACCCAGGCTTCAATACAGAGTGGGAGAGCAGTGAACGAAAAAAGGAGAAAGCAAGAGTCATTGTGAACTCACTAGAAAGAAGGCCAAGGGAGGCACTACAAGAGGGTTTGAGATGAAGTAACACTATAATAACTTGAAATCCAACCGCTAAATCTTGTGTTGCTTTCCAGAATAAATTGCTGACAAAAGAAGTAAAATTCTGGATTAGTGCAGCAACACATCTGTATGTTTGATACAAACAGAAAACTGGGAACGCTGAAGTCGGTGAGAGCGACAAGTGCTCGGCACCTCCCAGAAGATCCGTATTCTGCAATCAGAAGCCAGAGAGCAGCACGTCTACACACAACCACGCTAGGTGGAATTGAACTGTCTCGGGTAACAACCGCCTTCACAGTGCAGAGGTCGAGGCTTCAGAAAGCCTTTCTGAGCACCTTTACTCCCACAAACAAAATTTCGTCAAGTATTATGCGCTACAAAGGAACTAAGACTTACAATGAAACAAAGAAACTCTCATTGGCAGCCCAATCTTAAATATTACCTCTAACAACTGGGGACAGGGCAAATGCCATCAGGCCTCTAGAAGATCCAGTAAAGCTATCAAAGTCTCAAACTCCAAAACGCAAATGTTGACCACTCCTCGATTCCTCTTCAAGGCCAATAACTGGCCAGTACGTAAAGTTTAATAACTATGGAAATAAAGAAAACTATAACAAGCTGCTCAGTAATTCCTTGCTAAAGGGAAAAAAGGATAAAAATAATTTATGTATATTCTCTGTGATCCTGCTGTAAAAATCGCAGGCAAAATACACAAATCATTATTTTATTTAAAAGAAAGAGGGGACAAAAAGGTAATAATCATAGTTATTTGATCTAATTATTCCTAAAGGAATCCATAAGAGACTAGAAAATACATAAAAACCACCACTCCTGATCTGCTACCTGGGGAGAATAAAAAACATTCTAGTAGGAAACATAGGTGAAAAAATAATGAAATTAGCATCTCCAAATTGTTTAAAAAAGGATCTTCAGCCTAAAGAGAATCGACAGCATAGCTTTAAGGATAGATAAATGGCTGCCTCAAGGATCTGTCTTACCTCCTCTTTTTTTTTTAAGTAATACCTTAATTTGCATAGTAATAACCCAATTATTGTAAGATTAGGTGACAGAAATCTCATTATTACTGTTCCTACAAAACAGTCGATATTCCATTCAGTACCTTTTAATGTTACACACCTTAAAACATCATTATTCCAATATATGCTCATTCATCTTTAATGCAATTTCTTTAATAATAATAAAAAAGACTCTTCCTGTAATTGTTAGGGTTTTTTGGTTGAATATATTAGTGTTAAAACATGAATTTCCTCGTTCAGGCTGCTATAGAAACAAGCAAAGCCAACCAACTGCTTGGGGGCATGCTCCCTCCCCTCTTCCCAAGAGGGAGTCCACCAAGAGGCCTAAAGCACATATGTTAAAATATGTTCCAACAACTCCCTCTCTCTCCATCTCCCCACTCCCTGCTCCTTCCCACGCTGAGAGCCGGTCATAAGACAAGCTTGCAAACAAAATCAAATATATAGCAGCATCAGGCTTCTGAGAGTTATTTGTGTCTAGGGCTTGCTGCTACGGGGAGGGGGGGAAGGGTTGTGGTTTTAGGGCTGCGGAGGAGAAATCAGAGCGAGCTCAGAGAGGCGCGGGGCTTACCTGCCAGAGGCTTTCTCAGTTTCAATTACAAAGATAATAAATGCGATAAGTGGTCAGTTACCAGATTAACAGCAGAAAGGAAACAGGGGAAAGAGATAGGTCTGGCTCCATCAGAAGAACACAGCACCACACATGTTACACTTCAAAAGGATGTCATGAACGGTTATGAGAGTGGAAACAGCAGCTACTAGTTCGCCGGTCCCATTTATCTCAGCGTAAGCAAGGTAAAGCTAGGGAGCCTTTTCCAGGCAGATCTTCTGTACTGCTCCTTCAAATCCAGCAGGGGCTGGAAACAACCGAGAGGTGGTACCGCTGGGTATCTGGCAGGAGCCCGAAGAAAATCGGTCGCCAGCGCTCAGCAGCCAGTGCATTTCAGAGTCACTTGTGGAGGCTGGGAAGAAAAGGCCATACAGCAACTCAGTTTCCAGACAGAGACTCCCTTCCTCCCTGTCTACTCAGGGCGTGTGGGGCAGGGCTGCGGGAAAAGTTGGTGGAGGCCGTTCTTTGCATAAACACACAAATTCAGCTTGCTTGGCTTTCAGTTGATCATTTATCCCAGCATCACTAAAAGCTGTAAATACAAGATGCAATTTCACAGGAGTTATTTACTGTTTAATTTCTGTGAAAGCCTTCTGTGAAAATGGCATGAAGGAGAAGTAATTTGGCCAAGTTCCGATTTTTGACGTCCTTTACAATCACCGAGCCACCACAGGTCCGATTAAAAAGGAAAAGCACGCGTAGCTGGAAACCGTCCCTGGGTGGAAGAATTCCAGGGTTTTTTGCAGGGCTGGGAACAGAGTTGGCTGCTCTTGGGGGTTAGGCAGCCCACCTCCCACCCCCACTCACTACGGGGCTAAACACGAGTGAGAACTGCGCGGCTGCCTCTTTGGGCTGCCCTGGATTTTACAGAAGGGGAAGATATCACGTGCCAGTGCACAGAGCCGACGAGGAGACAACCAGCCCTGGCACTGCCCGCAGGCCTGCATGGAGGACAAGCTCCACCGCAGAACGGCTGGACCTCTTCTCTGAAGATTTTGACCGCTTGCCTAATAGCTCTGAGTTTGAAAAGTTTCCAATTATAGCATGTTCCACAGAAAGCAAATTAAAATTACTGGTTTTCCTTGAAAAATAAAATAAAATAAAGCAGTGAATATGCTAATGATTTTCCCTTACATTCTTATCATCTCATTTCATGCCTTTAAACTGAAAACCTTGTGAATCTGACTATGAAAATTATCAACAAAGAAGAAACAGCCTTCCATCTTACACCAAAACTTGGAGGGCTGAGTTTATACCATCCTGACCCAATCTGACTGAAATTGAAAACTTTTCCTCTTCCATTAATAGCTTTTCCAATTCAGCAGTTCAAAGCTGCAATCCCTCACAGCCTATGCAAGGATTTGGGATCATTTTATAAATCTGTGTGGCAAATGAACATGAAAGAGAAACTCTCCTTATGGCTGGGAACTATCCTTTGGGGGGAAAATGTTATTAGCTTTTTAGAGAGCATTTGCAAGGGTAATTTGCACTACAGCATCTCTTTTTATTGGCCTTGCAAGCAAGTGTTGAAACAATTTGTCTTATCATATATATTCACTTTGAATAGGGACCTCATGTAAAATGCTCCTCTTGAAACAAGAAACAATGGGTCTGAAAACCAACACAAAAAAAGGTTGTGTGGCAATAATTTGTTTCAACAAAGAAATATTAAAAGTGAAGGGGGAAAGGAAAAGGGAAAGGATAAATGAAAAAGGAGAGGAAAAGCTTCTGATTTAGTCCATCATAACTTAAGGCAGCTATGCCAAAGCTCCCAGTTTGGTCCGGCAATTTCATAGGTATTATAACAGGAGTGTAAATCACTACTCCTGGACATCATTTGTATTTCTTCTTACGGGTCCTCAACCAAAACCAGGGCCCCACCATGTGACACACCGCACAAATGAACAGTAAAGAAAACACTTTTACCACCCTCAGACAATTCACAACATACAGCTGCAAATCAGGATTACCATTACCAACAGCACAGGACAGAGCATTTAATACAAGGAGTACAGAAGTCGATGGAAATCCTCCCCCTCTTTCAATGTGCCTTTGACTCACGGAGGAAGCAAAACTGCACATTGCCCCTGAAAAAATAAGCAATTCTCTGGCACTGAAGCCTCCAAGCCATCTCACCTCACTCTGTGGGACAGCCCTTCAACACAAATGACTCTTGAGCAAAGGGAATCGATCTCTTTTATGCTTTGGTACAACCAAATGCAGACTGTGGATCTCCAGTTCTGACAGTGGCATTTCATTCTGCCAGGGCAAATAACTTCCATTTTAAGGAAGGAAAAAGCTATTAATTATATGACTAGGAAACAATACTACATTTGCAGTGAAGTTACATCTCATTTGAAGTGGACAATCAGGGAAAGTACTTTCTTTCAAATAAAATCAGTAACAAAAAGATCTATGGAAGTGTAACAAGAAATAATAAAATCAAAGGTCGCCAGTTACATATGTTTCTAGTGCTGATTCTTCCCTACAGTAAAAATTCAATTTGCAGATGACAGCCCTGCAAGGCAGTTTGCTACTGCATATCTCTTCCCCTTCTACTAGAGTTCAAGGGATTCCCAGTGGGGGTAAGAGTCCATTCCTCACAGGCTAAAACGATTTACTTGTTAAGTTGCTGCAACTTTTCTGTCTCCCGTCTCAGCGCAGTATTGGGTACACTAACCAGAATTTAGCCAGCAATACCATTTACTCTGACTTCTTCAATTAAATGCATTTTAAATGAAAATGGGTTTTAGTGGCAACTAGCTAGTTTCAATAGCAAAATTCTCAAGCCCAGAATAACCAAGTTGAAGATAACAAGACAAAACCCCACCCCAAAAACACCCCACAGGCCAGGGTCACCCAGGCTGCGAGTTCAAACCCCCACTTCAGATGAGAGCCCTGAACCACAATTCCACACGTCTTGAAAGAGTACACTAACCTCTGGGCTATGAACTACTCCAAAGTGGTGTCTTTCTTTCAAGGTTAAATTTGACCTCTGGGAGGATGGGCTTTTTTGTGTTGTTTTTGGGTGGTTTTTTTAAAGTGAAAATTCTAGAAAGCTTCCTTTTCCACTCTGATTCAGAAAAAGACAACAACAGAGAGGTTTTGAAGAGAAAGGTTATTGAAAAGTACAATGGGCCTGCACTTCAACTTTCACAAATCAACACAGTGGCATTTCAATCAGTGTAACCCTCTTGATTCGACTAGCTTTCAGCTTGACCCAACAGAAATACAAATGATGTAGGCTTTTTATGTCCAATGAAACCCAAGAAGTGAAGCTGATCAGCAAAAGAAAGCAATTAATTTCTCCAAAATTCTTGCCTAAAATAAGAAAAAGCAAAACCCCACCCCACATACAATTCTTTAAAACATTTGTCCACGCAAAGCAATAGACTCAAGTCCCAAGTCCTTCTGTAAATTCTCACTGGCTCCTGAGAGGTGTCTGTCATAGGCTTTCTTCACCTAAGAGGGCATTCCAGTGCATAAATACTGCATACATAAAAAAAGGCCAAACTCTGCTTCACTTTCTCATGACAGAATTGCCACTCGTTTACTCACAGTAGTAAGGTATTTGGCCTTGTGTCATCGGTTTGGAAGGCAATGTATTTGACACATTGACATTCTCATCAATACTAACTTCAGAGGTAGAAATTGTCTCTTTTGAATCAAGCCATATTGGAAAATATAAAATAAACAAACAAACAAAAAAAAAGCATAGCTAACTACAGAAAAAGACAGCCAGACTTAGTAAAATAAATAAATAAACCCTCAAACCATTGTACACAGTTCTCGCTGATGCTTTGGTCAGCACTATGCACCATCCTAAACTGAACAAAGCAATTTCTGGCAGCTTTGAACAGCAATTTAAGTCCAAAGCTTACTTACAATTCATGTAGAAAGTCAAACTGAAGCATCAAAGCACATGACTACATTTTTAAGCAAGCCTGGGATACACTATTCTAACCGCATGAACTGTTTCTTCCTGCTTATCACGGCCATCATCACGACTTGATATTTGACTGCTCTGCAGTACTTTGTAGTGTTTCCAAATGAAGATGCATATTGTGATACAGGTGTAGCTATCATACATTCAAGTCCATCTACTTGCTGCCGATATAACGTAATTGTTAAATACTGCATTAGTATTTAATTGTGACACAAGGAGGCCTATATTCAGCCAGTGCCTAGCTTTAAACATTTGAGTAAGTTCTTCCTGAAGTCCTTAAAGTTAGCCAGGTAAAGTACTAAGCCAAATCAGGGCCAAAGTCAGAATAAGTGTTGACATGGTATAATACAAAGGCTTAATATCGAATTAATAATGAGGCCAACACAAAGCTCATTCAGCTGAATTTCACTGTTATTAAGCTAGACACATACACATCATTCCTGGAGACATCTGATCTAATGGAACTCTAAGGTCAAGCAGAATGATTGTTTCCATCTATTTCAATGTAAAAACAGAATTATTGGTTTGTGAATGCAAAAGTTGTCTCAAGAGTAATGCTGTTTGAGACAGACTTGTCCACACACACAACAAGGACTTCAGTGTTTATCTAAAATCCTCAACATAAAATTTACCTATGACCCTGACAGATGTGTGATAAAAAGTGTAAAAGAATAATAAAATCCTAAATAACACTTCATTTAAATCTGCAAATGACTTGATAAAAATCTGGCTATCTTTCTACTGTATCTGCCTTCTCAGATGACTTGATTATAAGGAAGTAAGAAAAAAATCCCTCTTCATTAAATGTCTCAAAAAAACCTAGCTGATAGAGGAACCTGAGCTCTGACTACTCTGAATGTCCATGGTATTTGCAAGACCCGTTTTAATACTAACACTCTTTAGGTTTAAGTACTCACATGTGGCTGAAACATTAGATGTCTGGGTTTGAATCACACAAAGACCAAGTTTTGATGCAATACATCCATCAGATATATCTACCAGCGTGTGGCTTACATTATGGTCTGGGGAGTCTGCCATCACACAATGTGTCACTTTCTATAAAATAAAATCTGGGAATTATTGAAGCCATTGTCATTTCATATGACAAAAATATCAATGTTAAATGTGCCTTTAAAACATTTATCAGTCACGTGTGTCAAGAAGCAAGAGATGAGGAATATTTCATGTGAGTAAAATGCGGATAAGTTAACTTGACAAGAACATGTATTCACTTAAGAACGGGATATGTCCCTCTTGGCATGGACATCATACTGTGCAGAGTCTCCAAGAATTTAATTAGAGCTTATAATATAGTAATTAACTACTGTATATTGAAACCTTTTGTAATCTTTTTTATTATTTTTTTTTTCTGTAGTGGGTGAAGGAAGAAATTATCATGCTGGAAAAAAACAATGGCACAAGAAAACAAAAGCTACTGTAAATCCACAGGCGTTAAAAGGTGTGCAGTGGGCTTTGTCATTTCTTTGTTCCATCACTGACCTCACCTTGGACTTGACTACTTATGACACCTTCTCTGACTTACATAAATGAGGCAATAATTCTGATTTATTTTTGATAGCTCTCCAGAAATTACGCCACTTCTTTAAAGAAAACGTCATTGCTGGTTCACAAAGTCATTGGGTAAATTCTCCCAGTCTCTCAATAGATACGTTCCGCAACTTGTCAATAAGTATTGCTGGGGTTATGCAGAAAATAAAAACAATTCCAAACCTGGACCCAAACACAAAAATCAGACACTTGAAAGCACTGAAAACACTCTTTTTTATAAGGTACATGTCTCTTAGGGCTTTGTTTGGCTCCCACAAGAGATTTTCTAAATAATCTAGACCAAGTCAGGAAGTGGAGGTGAGCCTAACCTGAGCCTAATCTGAGATCCCTTTTCTCCTTTTCCCATGCTGAAGGCAGGGCTAAGCATAAGAGAAAGGGAGAAACTGTTGAACCACACATTGCATATGGTCCCACAGACATGTTTACAGGTGGAGGGGAGAGGACAGGGTAGACCTGACAAGGTGATAGGCCTATTAATCATCTCCTCCCCTGTGAAACTGCAAGCCAACACTGGCCCTTGGAGATCTTTAGTTCAGCTCTGATCTCCCAAACTGTCAGCAAATTCTGAACCTAACCCTTTCTTCCAAACTCTGCAAAATTTCACATTTATGAAAACAGTATGAGGATTCAATGGGTAACACACTGGACCCAGACTAAAAACATACACATGTATTATTTCAGCTTGATCCTTGTTTGGGTGGGTGATCTTAACCACTTCTGTTGTAATTTCTCCACCCAGAAAATAGGAATAATAGTAACTTACCTCTTCAATAAAGTATTTTGAAATTTGTAAGTAAAAGCACCATAAAACAGCTGAATTTCATAATTAGGTGTTATTATAGTCTAAGTAGCATTTGGCAAAAATAAAAAGAATATAAAAGCAGCCAGGCTCTGACTGACTTAGTCCCTGGCAGTAGTCTTTCAGACTATCTTTGCCTTCTTCACTCAGCTGTACAAAGTGTTAACTCAACATTACAGAGAATGAGTGTTAATATGGTGAGGATAAATGCAGCTATGAAGGATTTGCAAACATGACGGTGAGACAAACTTACCACAGCTTAAGGGGTTACCACGTGTCAGCTGAGCCATAACTTTCTGTGTGGATGCTCTTAGGCTGTTGCAACTGTCTCTGAAGATCTTTTAAACTGTGATAACTCAATCACTTTCAAAAAGTAGCTCCTGCCAGAGTTTTCAAAGCCAGAGTCCTCACCGATTATGGAGTTTTACTTTGTAATTCGTCTGCTAGGATGAATGTGCTTCAGCCCTTGCTTGTAGCTCAAAGTGACGGACTTTTTTGTTGACTGGTGAAGCCAAGGCCAAGTTAAAAACAAACCCCCTACCCAGGTTCCCCATGCTGCTTCCTATGACGCTTCTCATGTTTGCTTGAGGCTGGCTTTCCTGAGATCAGAAAAGTTAGCAGCCATCAGCAGGGGGAAGGACATTCGATGCCAGATTTGCCACACAGCAAATTTGAGGCCTGCTACAAGGCCACGGAGCGGTGCAAGGGACCTCCTGGTGCTTCCCCAAACAGCTCTTCCAAACAGCAGGAGCCCCCAAGGGGGAAGGACAAAAGCCCTCATATCAAGCACCCACACGGGAATTGCCCCTGGCCTGTGGTAACTCTGAGCCCTGCTGGTGTAAAGGCTGGTTTGGCCTGGGCTAAAACCATGCCACCATGCCTTCTTCCAGCAAGGTGAAAGCATGGACAACAGTGTGCAGGAGCCCGGCATCCTGTCTCAGATCCTGGGGAGGGAGGCCATCCCTTCCTGAATCCCCATTGCTCAGTGCCTCGGGACTCCCTCTCTGTCTTCCCCTCAAAAAGCAGCAAATTGCACTAAAAGGAGCCCTGCTGAGGGCCCTCACCTGTGGGGTCTGGGAAGGGGCAGGGTGCACAGAGGATCTTCTCCCCCCACGGCCAGCTAGCCACCCCTCACCAGAGGGCATCACTACAGGAGCTAAACCTCATCTAAACCCAGACTTTGGGACCTCCCTACCACCTCCCCGGAGCTCTGGAGGACCATGAGGACATCCCAGCCTTAGGGGTTAGTGTTTCAGGTAGCTCAAGTCACAACTCCAGCCCTCTCCCAGATCTCCGTTGCAATCCTTCACCCAACACACCAGCACAATCCAGCCTCCCCACACCACCCCAGCCATCATGCCTCTCCCATAGCTCAGCTGTTTTCCACCTCAGAAAAAAATCAAAAAAAACCCTCCTCCTCTAATACATTAAACGGGACATACAGGAAGGGAAAGCATTTCTGATTTCCTTCTCCAGGGATCAGGACAGGGCTGTTCCCGCCATTTCCTTGCTTTTATATCAAAAGCTAATCCTCCCACCTCCTCCTCATAGACATGCAAGTTCTCCAGCCTCTTCCTCATTACATAAGGCACATGCATAATCCTTCTCCTCCCACAGAGCATCTCAAGAAACACAATCCTCCTCCTCCCCCTCAATCACACCAAGTCTAATCCCAACACTTCTGACATTACCCGCTAAATAGCCATCAGTATAGTGAGAACAAATGGAATGAAGCACAAACTCTGTACATGGCTTAAACCACATCCTCACGACTGATTATTTCAGTTTTCTACTCAGCCTTCTACTCAGTTCTGCTTCATACCTGCAATTGAAAATTATTTTTCTATACAAATTCTGTCTTTTCTTCTTCTTTTCTTTTTCTCTTTCTCTTTCTTTTTCTTTTAGTGAGGGATGAGATGGAGACAGGGTGTTCTTTTATTAGTGAATAGAGGATTTTGTTTTGTTTTGTCGGTGGCATTTTATGGCCATATTTTACAGACAAGTTCACAGTAAGTTCAGAGGAAAGGAATTTTCAAAGAAAATCTAGCACAAAGCATTGTGGGGAATGATATGGAAAGTTGACAAAATTATGATAAACAATGAAAAAAGAAATAATTAAGTGTGCTGAAACACTGCATCAGTATTTATCACATTGTTAACTTTTCATAGGGAAAATGCTTTATTGTCTGCAGTTTCAGAAAGCGATCTTAACCTAGGCTATGGAAGCAGAATGCTGCATATATAATGGGTTTGAAACATATTTTTTTATATATAAAGAAAAAAAAGAAAATGGCAAATATGTCTGTATGAGATAAGGCTTTCAGAACAAAATATAATACATGGAAATCCTTTCTTGAAGTGCTTTGTGGTCTTAAGGAGGTAGGAAACTTGAAACAGTAGTTACAGTAAACACAAGTCTAAACAAGGTGTGAAAAATTGGGGCATAGGCAGAAACAAAAACTCTGAAGAAAGCGACTAAAAGAAGTGAGAGAAGTGATGTCTTACATGGACATGGCTAATCTATTTACAGTTACTTTCAAATCCATTTAAGAACTCAGTTGCAAATAAATAGAGAAGGTCTATGCCCAGCATTTAGGAAAGGTAGTAAGAAAATGAAGAATAAGTAGAGAGCTGGGCACTCAGAACTCCTAGCTCTAATTCCCGTCTGCCTGTGTCAAATTGTCTAAGCCATACCATCTCTTAGACCAGTTCCCCTCATGGCTAATGGGGTGATAGTATTTTCCTCTCGGGCGTGCCATCAAGATGAATTAACTAAATTATATTAACTAAGGCTACCTCATTGTCTTCCTTCAAATCTTCTGTCAAGGCTCCTTCCTTGCCTTGATGTCTACAAAGGATATCTCGACTGCTGGGCAGCTGGTCTATTAAGATATCTGCCTATTATAAGTATGTCTACATTAGCAAGCAATTTGGTTCAACAGAAGCAGAGCACTAGATCACAGCAGTTGATACTGGGGCAACTACAACTATATTATCTGGGGCTCAGCTTTACTAGCGACTAGGTTCAGGCTTGTCCTCTGTACTGAATTATGCGTGTAGTCCACATTTGTTTCAAGGGACCAACCATTGGTTTAGATCCTTGTATTTCCATCAGTGCTCAGAGCACCTGTGGTGTCTCTTTGGAAAGTAGCTTCTGCTTCATTTTCCTCCAGAGGAATCTAGTTCAACACAAACCAAAACCATTCCACAAACCAAGCTGACATATGCTAAGTAAAAACGACCAGGGAGATCTGCCTCAATACCACACTAGTGCTCCACACCAAAATTCTAAGACAGGTGTAACCAATGCTGACTACTATAATTTTTCTTTATGCATTCCCTCTATCTCCATATCCTGTTTTGTTATTTTTGCTTTAATCTTCAAGATATGTTGAAGTTTTACACCATGTAAGTGGTGAATCCACTCTATGAAGACGACTCCTGGCTGCAGTTTACACGGACTCACAAGTAGCTGCAATGGCACAAGTTAAAGTGCAAACAATTGAGGTGCAAAGGCAGAAAGAAACATCCGGTGCTGGATATTTTAAACCAGTTTCCCCACTGTAGTGTGGAGTGTTCTAAGACAGTAAACTTTGAGACAGTCACAGTCAAGTCTTACTCCATGATACGGTCCCTATCCCAGTACCTTTATTCATACAATGACACTACGTTGAAGAATTATTTGGCTCAGTGTTAATAATTTGTCTTTTGCTGGTACATTTTATCTTCCAACTTATTATCCATCTGAAAGGACATTTTACCTAAATACACAAACCTTGTTACAGGGCTTATTCTATCTGGTGGAGGAACTGATAATGTACATAACTGTTTAGAGTACACTTAGCTATGTTTTATTTTGCATATGAAACAATTAATTGGAGAGTGACCGCATAAAAAGCTCTTGATAAGGACAGTGTTGAGAGTCTTTAGAAAGTACAGGAAAAGGATAACATACTGATACAAGCCCAACAATATTTTAAGTAGGAAGATTTCCGTTTTATTTTTACTGTGTTTTTAACTGAAAGAGATGGAGACATCTATTCTTCTGGAGAAATCAGTCAGGAATCAATAATAATGAGCAGTATATTCACAGAGGTTACTTCAAGCACCAAGAAGCTAATCTTCTTTGGTTACTCATAACTAGTAAAGAGATAAAAGCTTATTCACGGAATAATTCAGAGCACCTGAGCTAAACACTGTCTCTAAACCACCTTCTGCTCACAATCCTTCCCCACTGAGAGCAACAGACGAAAGCTAGCCATTAGTTAGCCTTTCTGAATAACCCGTTTGTGAACAGCGTTCCCATATACTTTATCTCTTTAATCAGACGACTGAAAATACGTTGTTTTATTTCTAACTGCGAGTGCTTCAATTTTGCCAGCCAAATCCCACTGAAATATTCCCAATTTTTAACATTTCATTTGGACATGCCATTAAAAATGCTTCACTAACTCTTTAAAGCAGTATTTCAGCTTTGAGATGTAACAGTTTGGATCCACTCACAGAATAATTTTATCTATTTTATCGATACTCTTGTGGACTCCTGCTACTGTTTTTTTTTTAAGCCTGAGTCTGCCGTCATTCCTACCAAGTCCAAAGATGAGTGGCTCTGTGCTAACATGGCTCACTCAGCAAACACAGCGATAAGGAGACAGCAATACAATGCCTTTAAGGCTTGGAAATACTATTTTTCAGTTTGTCTCAGGTGTTGTATAGAGATCTTTTTGTAAATAAGAATAAATTATCATATTTAAAGCAGATATTAAACTATCCACTATTAATCTCCTACGGACCCAAGAAGTCTTAAAAAGCAGAGGAATTTTAAAACATAAAGTAATTTACTTTCATGTTTCTAATCATTGTTGTCTTTCCGCTTCTAAAATCAAACCAGTTTTGCTCATAATTTCTTGGGTTCTCAGAATGACATATTTTCAGAGACCAAAATCCTTGTGTGACCCAGAAACATCACTACTTTCCAAAAATATAATGACATGCTAACCTAATAACACAAACCTGAAGCTTTACATCCTTTTCACTAAATCACACCAAAATGTTCCGTTGTGGCAATCTCATTGAACATGTTGCCAAACTGCCTTTATTAGAGACACAAGAATGACACTTTCAAACAATGAAGTCTTAAAAAATCATCTCACTAGCATCATTATTGTTTTTTTAATCAGCTCATTTTCACTACTTAAGATAGGTACTGGTTCTCCAGGGCATGCTTTTTCAACCTGTATTCACCTCAAGTAATACAGGGTCCAGTTGACTTCCATGTCTTCTGTGAGACTCAGCACGGTATCGGTTTGCTAAATGTGAGTAAGAACCAAAAAATCTGGCCTTAGGTGTCCAGCTATGTACTTCTCCCACAATGTATCAAACTTCCCCTCCTTTGAACTAATGTCAGAGCTGAGCTTTTTAAGGCATGGCCTTGGCTTGATTTATGCGTACATTTGAGGAATGTGAGGTCACCCAAGCTAGCAAACCAACTGGCCTCTATGCAACAGAGCAAAACAAAAACTTTAGGCAAAAAAAAATCTCACTGTACTTACTTCCAGGAATGTATAAAATAATCTTTTAAATTTTATTTTAAAACCCATAAATACAGCTATATTGTGATTTTGCAAAACACTGGCCTATTTTAAGTGGCAGACAGAGATGCACCAGAGGAAATAATGGGCTTTTTCCCAGTTCTGTCATATAGCAGTACCCACAGTTGTGGCTACCTTATTCTTACCAGTCTGAAAAAGAACATCTAAGGTAAAGAGTCTCCCTTTAAATTAAAAAGAAAGAAAACTTTGTCAAATATGTGATGTAATATGCTGTTTGGAACGGAGATCAAAAAGTCTTTCCATAGAGCTAACACTATATGCCAAGTTTTTAATGCTGCTGTCCGCAAGGCTTTAGTTAGGTGACTGCTGTATGGAGACTGAAGAGACATGCATGCAGTACACAAACTCCCAACACATCATTTTACTGGCAATTTGCGAAAAACCAGAGTTAATCTAAAAAGACCATGGGGCAGACAAGAGGTGGTCAGTATTTATGGGCTCCTTCTGCACTCAGTGACAAAAAAGAGACCCAGTATGAAAGGAGCATCAATTTTCCACCTCCTGCAATTTAGAGATACCTGAAGTATTCCAGTGAAGTGCCGAAACCTTATAGCAAATTTACGTTAGTTTCTGCAATACCCTCCTAAGACAATGGTCAGAGCCTGCCAGTTTCCTGATAAATCAGCCATACTTGGTCAGCCACTCTGGAGCTATACATTGCAATTCAGGGAGACAGTAGAAGAGGTCTAGACAACAGTGTTTCTCCAGGGAAAAAGCACTGCAAAGATACATACATATTTACACAGGCTTAGTGTTGTCAAATACTCTGATTTTATCATGAGATTCATAACAGGCATTTCTCTTAAAGATCTGCTCTACTTATTGGAGAATATCAGCTCCAATTTAACAAAGAAACAGAGCTACTAGCTCTGACGTTTAAAAAAACCCACCCTCGAAAGTGTGAACCCTGACAACTCAAAAGCAAGAAAAATATAGAGAGGCGTATTTATGGGCTCCTTCTGCACTCAGTGACAAAAAAGAGACCCAGTATGAAAGGAGCATCAATTTTCCACCTCCTGCAATTTAGAGATACCTGAAGTATTCCAGTGAAGTGCCGAAACCTTATAGCAAATTTACGTTAGTTTCTGCAATACCCTCCTAAGACAATGGTCAGAGCCTGCCAGTTTCCTGATAAATCAGCCATACTTGGTCAGCCACTCTGGAGCTATACATTGCAATTCAGGGAGACAGTAGAAGAGGTCTAGACAACAGTGTTTCTCCAGGGAAAAAGCACTGCAAAGATACATACATATTTACACAGGCTTAGTGTTGTCAAATACTCTGATTTTATCATGAGATTCATAACAGGCATTTCTCTTAAAGATCTGCTCTACTTATTGGAGAATATCAGCTCCAATTTAACAAAGAAACAGAGCTACTAGCTCTGACGTTTAAAAAAACCCACCCTCGAAAGTGTGAACCCTGACAACTCAAAAGCAAGAAAAATATAGAGAGGCTTTGGGTTGGGTTTGTTTTTTTTTTTTTTTAATCTTACAATTTCTAAATGATTTCGTGGCCTGCTTCAACTGGTAATATTCACACAGATGGGTTAAATGTCATTTTGCACTCTGAATTAACTTCCCTAAAATCTGTTCTGAAAGCCTTGTCACTCACTTGAGTAATCCTACTGGTTTTAAATGGGCCTCCATAAGTGACCAGACTAGTCTACTTCTGCACGCTGCCGAGCGTTACGTAGGAGGTGCTGATACTCCCACATCCCTTTAAAAAGAAGATTAGGCACTAAGATAAGTGAAAACTTCTGTTCAAATTGGCTCAAATCCTTCTCCTATTTAAATTGGTGGCAGAACTCCCACTTACTTCAAAGGTCCAGGACAGGCACACTGTACTAATTAGGACAGCACAAAAACTCTCATTACAAAACCGAAGCATGTGACACTCACCTGATTTAAAACAAAACCAACAAAACACAGTCTTGGATTTGCATCTTTGTGAACACTGGGCACTACAGACTTTGAGGCAGAAGTCCCGGGGAATTCGGATTTTGACTCAAAAATAGGTAATATTGAGATACATTTTTTCATTACTCATTTGTTACAAGCGTGACCTTTAGAGCAGGTCTAAGTTTGTTGGAATTCATGTAAAGAAGAAGAAAACTTGATCAAAGCGTAGGTCATACTTGCCATAGCTCTACTGACATTGAAGAGGGCTGGGGCTTTTTAATTTTAAAGAAACGTTAGCCTTTGCCCCGCTCTCTGCAATTCAGTGTGCTTCAACAGCAGCTCCTCCAGCGCTAAAAGGAAAGGGGCACCTTAGCACCACATCTAGTGTTGTCACATTGGGCTCCTTCCATAGCAAAGCCCCAGTGCAGGGCACACAGCTTCATTCCAATTTACCTTCCCAGCTCATCCCTGCACCCTTCTAGAAGAGGGTAACGTCAGGCTGGCCCATCTGAGAAGAGCCTCTCTGCTACACCAATTCAACCCAACCCGGTCCTGATGGTGCAGGGGGCTGAGCCCAAACTTTGGCTCCCCAGACCAAGTGGCGACACGTTTGCTTCACATGAAATTCAGCCTTTTTTTTTTTGTAAGCAATGGGGAAGCAAGCAGGCTAATGTCAGGCCGAATATTTTTAATATTTATAATGAATAAAATTATATGCTTGGAATGCAACCTTCAGCATAACAGCATTAAAAACTAAATTTTTATTTGGATTATATTCATGGTAATAACAAGTAATGTAGGGGGTTTTTTGTGACATAGGTTAAAAAGTCTGTAACCTCTAATTTGACAGGAACTCTATTATCACTCTCTGGAAAATTAGACAAGATAGAATATTAAGACATCCAAAAACTGACACAAATAGAAAACTAGGTCTCTCACTTGCTCCTCTTTCTTTAAACAAGGAAGATGATTATATGCTGTTTGACATTCCATTTTCAGGGCAACTAAAGAGATGCCGGGAGTCACACTTCATTTATTCTTCCAAATGCCACCACTGAAAAAAAAATGTGTTGGTATTTGAAGGCACCATACTCCCACAAACAGCGGCCAGAATTAACCTTGTCTTCCTGATGGTTTCATTTGTGAAGTCCCTCAGTTTACTTTCTCAAGATGAAATTAAAAATACCCTCGTGGCTGAGTGTAAGCACTTAAAGCATACACGCTACACGGTGGCCAAAACTCCCCAGGGTGTAGCCTCACTGAACTCATTGTATTAGACAAGTCAAGGGGAAATATGTTCTTGTAGAGATTTCCAGCCTCAAGATATTTGGATTTGCTTAAGGTTAACATCTGAACTTTTACATAACTATTCAGACTGAACCTCAAGAAATTTTGAGGTTCGCAACCAACTCTGAAACTAAGAGCGAAATAAACTACTTTAATAACTCTTTCATGCTTCCCAGCAAGATGTTTCGCTTTTCAGTGTGAATAAAACAATGTTGGTTTATGTCTTGTCATACCAGCGAACAAAGGCATAATGTTGCACACATTTCTGTAATAAACAAACAAACAACCCCTCCATGTTTTCTGTTGGTATTTTATCAATCCAAAATAAGAAAAAAGAAAATTCAATTTTTTAAATCTACTCAAAGCTGACACAAAAAATTAGAATCATTAGTGAGTTTTTAGTCTGTTCTTACTCAGGCAAAAGTCCCATTGAAATGAAGCCAACATTACTTCAAAATCTGAATACTGTTTCATTCAGCTTTTCAGCACCAAGATGAAGCTTTAGTTACAACCATCTGTCATGGGTATAATCTCATAGCACTGATACCCATTTCTCTTAAATATAACCTTCCTTCATAAACTCTTTATCTACCTCTGGGGTATATACAAAGCTCAAAGAATACAAATGAAAAATCAGTATTTTTGCTGTTATTGTACATGAACAACAATAGTACCTTGCAATGTAATAAAAATTCATCCCAGATCGCTTAGCTAGGCTGAAACACACACTATAATACAGTATCTTGAAGACAGAGATTAAGACTTGTTTTGGCACATCTTGAAAGAACATATGAACCAACGGGATGGTGGAGAAGGAGACAATGTTGTATTTTAGGATCTCAACACATTGTGAGGTTTCTCAAATGGCAGTTCCCTCCACTACCATTAAAAATCCACTATACCTGCATTACTGACTATTAATAAGATGAAGTTTACAATGTGCTTTCAACAGGAAAATTATAGAGGACATGGAAAAATATTATAATTGTGTCCAATAATAAAACATAATCATCCCTGAGAGCTTGCATTCCTCAATATCCAAGTATTTCACACTGGCCTTCCTAATGTGTGACAAAAGGCTCAAAACTCTGGACAAAACAAGAGAAACAGGGCTTGATGACAACTGAAATGAGGAAACAGCACAGTCTACTGGTTAAGGCTTTGAACTGGGTATCATGCCACATGGGGCTGCACCTCCAACTTGGCTACCGAGACACTTCTTTTCCTCTTGCCAAGCATGCAGTCAGTTGGGCAAAGCTGAAGACTATACAAATGCCCACAGAGTTCAAGGGCATTTGAACTTGTCCTCTGATTTACTTGCACTCTGATCTGTCTGACTGGTCCATACGGCCACCTTAGCATCACGTTCTGTCCACCTGCAGTGGCGGGATACATTAACTTAACTTTTTGACTTCCAAACTAGTCTGACCATGCCCTTCCCTTCAGACATGCCCCTTACTAAAAAAGTAACAGGTCAAGGTCATACCAGAAATTCCAAGCTGTGTTATATTAAGTGCTATATTGATTGTTAGTTTGTATTTTCACACATAAAACCTTAAATAATGTATATCTCTTTCAATGTACCAAAACCTGAAGGTCATCACCAACTGCCCAAAACAAAAAGCAGGAAAGACAGCTGTTCAGAGGAAAGAAGACTTTCAATGTATCTATGATTTTTGAGTGGAGACAGATTTTTAACTCAGACTCATGATTTTTGAAGACCTGGAATGACTATACTGTTAATTAAACATTTTTTCCATCTTAAAGGCCTGCTTTTCATCTTCAGTGACAACACAATACTATGTAGAAGATCTTTTCTGGTTGGTTTGGTTTTTTTGCAAGGAACATCATTTAAAAACAGTACTCCTGAAGACAAGCAATAGCAAAAAACTAATTGCAAACACAATGATTCAAATTTAAAAGTCCGTATTAGGCATTATGCACTTCTTGAGGATTCTGGGAACTGTAGTCTCCTAGCTTGCTCGTCTCTTAAAATGTAATAAATTTAAGACAAACCATTCAGGTATTTTTATTGGTAAAAATGAGGTGAATATTGCTCCCTGAAAATATCTCCACAACTGAAGGGAAGAGAACCAAGTGAGCCTATTCCTCTAGTGTAAACAGATTATTCCCTTGCTTAAAGTGATGAAGCTGTCTCTCCCCGCTGCACAAATATATAAAACAATATATCTTAACTATTTGCCAGGATACTGGGTAATGTCTCCAGGGCTGACTATCAGCTGGTTTAATTGTAAGACAGTTTTACGTTAGGCACAGGAGAGGGGAATTTGGTAAGCACTGCGAAAGGGGCAGGAGAAGAAAATAGGTCAGATAGCTTACAAACATGCCAGAAACAGAGACTAATAGTTCTACTTTTTATTCTATAATAAAATTAATGTTGCCCCAGCAGCTTGCTATTTGGTACATCCATCTAATTTATTAAACAAACAAGAAGACAAAGGATTTGCTGAAGATAGTACTCCTGTGTATTTGTGAACTAGTTTCTTGTAATTAACCAAATTGATGATAAATAGAATTTTGTTTTTACTTTCTCTTCGTTTTCACATACAAACATGCAATCTTATATATCAACTAGAATAAAATCTGCTAAACTGATTACGAAACTAGCAGTCTATGATTTATTTACATGTTTAGTAACAGCATTTTCCCTTTTGCTGGTTCTTTCACGTAATAAAAAAGAAAGGGCAAAGCAGGAGGAGATATGCACAATTTCACCCACCAGATTTTTACATTAAACCCCACAATGTGCCCACAGCCCAGGCTGCATGTTCACACACAGCAAAGCAAACACTGCAAAAAACATGAAAGGGGAGAAAACACTGGACAACTCTGAACAAAAGCAACCTCAAGTACAAAGACTTGAGATCTTTTTAAGATCTTTGCAAGCAGAGAGGAAAATAACTGCTTCAAAATAGGGGCAAAGTGAAAAGGGTTCTTTATAAACACAGACTCGAAGCCTTCAGACATTAAAGACTCACATTATAGACTTACACTAGGAACTCCCCCAAACCTCATCTCTCTAAAGGCTTGAATTAATTTTTCTGTTGTCACTGGGAATTAAGTTTATTTGGTCACTCACATCTGTGCAGCTCTCTGCAAGATTTTGCAGCATTCAGTACAGTTTGTGGAAGCAGCTCTGCAGAACAGAGCCTTTGGAACTATGTTTATAAGAGAAGACAGAGGTAAACAGCCCTACTGCAGCAGGGAGAGTCCTGCAGAGAGGAAACCCAACAAAAGATGCATTATGCTATTAACAATAAGAAAACAGCTCTATGATTTCCTCTTATTTTTAATATTTATATTGGCTTGGTGCCCAGTGAGTCCTCCTGCATCTCAAAATCTGAATGGAGCTTACAGACTGGGACTACAGGTAAAATATTTTTTCTCTAAAAATACTATTTCTGGCATTTGAAAAATTTTCTTCTCCCTGCTTTGCCTCACAGGCACAGTGGACAAGCGTGCTCAGTTTAAGATTCCCAAATTTATCATATTTACTGCAATGACAGCATACTCACATGATGACCGTAGCCAAGATATCAGTGCTGATTCATATCTGCATGAAACACACTCTTCAGTTCATAAAATTCTTCTTATCTTTTTGCTAAGTTTGAGGTCTGCTGGAACCTAAAATCTCAAAGTGAAAAACTAACAGCATGTATCTATTCTGAGGCTGAGCTGGAAGAAAAAACTGAGTTCCACAGCTTTCCCCCAAAACAGTAACACATTCAGTTTTATTTATAACTCTCACCTATTTTGGAAATTTTTGTGAACCTGGCCTGACATTCAAATTGGTAATTCAACTTAAAACTAGGGAAGATTCCTCTCCTTTTATGCCTCCATACAAATGCTCCGAGAAGGCTAACACAAACCAAAGATAATAGATGACACGAACACATGACTATCATGAACTAATTCTTAAATTCTAAATAGAAGAGGTAAGCAGACGAAATCTACTGTGAACTGTTTCTGTTGAACAGCAAACAGAAAAAGGAGAAGACAAAGACAGTGTTTGTATGTTGGGGATTACAAAAGGTTCTGAAAACTTCAGTATGACTTTGGCATGGGTGACACAGGGTTGTGAACACTTTCAAGGAGGTCCCATCAGACCTTGGAGCTAACGATCCTCTTTCAAATCTGTCTACTTCTTCCTTTTAATCTTCCTTTTTTGTTGTTTTTGCTTGAGAGAAAACAACAAGGAATGATGCTGTGGGAGAAACGCCAATATTCAGCTCCTGCTGAGAAGAGAAAAAAAAAAGTGTCGAGCTGGAGCTGCTGAATCCTGCTCACTTTGTGCAAAGGAATTAAACAGCGTCTCCCTTCACTGACTAAATAGGGCGAATTTGCTTTACCTGGGTCGGATAGAGCCTTTCACTGATGGTATAACATAAATACTCAAAATAAAATGGCATGGGCTTGACATAAAAAAAAAGAGATATCAATTCAACTCCACTGCTGCCACGAGCGGCATCCGAAGGAGATGGGGGTTTCTCTGGGCCACATATTCCTCAGGGGGGCAAGAGGTGCAGCAGCTCCTCCATGGAGGAGCATCCCAATTGCTCAGACCACCAGTCAGTCGCAGACAGGCTTTTGGTGACAGATGGGGCAACTGGTTTTGAACACACCCACCCACACCACCACCCCACAGGGAAAAAAAAAAAAAAAAAAAAAAAAATTAAACCTTTTCAGGCTTTCTTTCCAGATCTCTAACCAAAGCATTGGTAACAGACCTGCAACTCTGACCTGCATCTCCTGTTCTTGGACAGAAAGGGGACCTCATTGTAGAGACCCTCCTCCCCTTTCCCCCACAAGGAAAAAAAAAAAAAAAAAAAAAGCCCTAAGGAATTACCCAAATAAATCCCTTGTGTCTGATTTTTGAGGAAAGATTTGGGATACTGTATAAAATGGGATTTTTAGACTTTGGCGTTTAACTTTCCGCACCTGCTTCAGATTTTTTAGACACTGTTTATAACTGAGAGGATGACACACGAGAGATCTGAAGGAAGTTATTTGTTGTTCTCCCGTCTCTGTCACAGAGTGTGGCTGAGAGTTCAGAAAGCTGGTATTCCTACCACATAGCAGAACTGCAAGAGCAAGCACCAAATTCAAAACTTAGTTTTAAACACTATTTTCCTCGAACAAATCACAACAAAAATTAGCAGTACCAACACTGACCATTTAAAAATCTCTAAAGGCCTCAAATTGCTTTTGCGTAGGAAACCAAACATCATGATCCATCTTAAAACACTAAAACCAGATGCATGGAGAAGTCAAGCCTTTTCTCTTCATCTGGAGTTTTATCCACATTCTTTATCTACAAATACTGACTCAAAGTTTAAGTAATTTTGAATTTTGGAGCTTTTGAAACATTACTGCAGAAGACCTTACCTTCTCTGTAAGTCCCCAGCATCTGCATTTATACTCTGAGAATACTAACATTATTCTGTTCAAAAGGAAAACTGATCGCCTTCCTCATAAATTAATGTCTTTTCCAAACAATCAAAAGCAGAAAAAGTGACGGCAGTACCTTATTGTCAGAAACACAAACACACACAGAGCTGAGAACTAACATTTTCTCTTACACACCCGGGCCAAGACAACACAGTAGTCAGGAGCAGGATCCTGATTTTGGGGGTACCTCCACGGGCCGGTGTCCAGGCTTTAGCAATGCCAACCTCCTCCTCCCTCCCCATGGGCACAGTGACAATTTGCATGGCTAAGCAAAAGTATTTAACAGCTGCCAGATTTCACATCCCATTTTTCCCCCTTCGCCCCCAGTCCCAAGGCAAGGTCACAGCAGAAAAGCAAGCAGGTCAGACAGCATCATCACACTGGTCACCAGCTGGACCACTCCAAGGTCCGGCAGCTTTGAGGTGTTTTTTTCAGCTTATTCTTTGATATGGGAAGTTGCTTCCTTCTGTCCATCATAGAATGATCCACCATAGAGGGACCTCCAAAGGTTATCTAGTCCGACCTCCCTGCAGTCAGCAGGGACACCCCCAACTAGACCAGGTTGCCCAGGGCCTCGTTGGGCCTCACCTTGAATATCTCCAGGGATGGGGCCTCAACCACCTCCCTGGGCAACCTGTTCCAGTGCTCCACCACCCTTATATCCAACCTAAATCTGCTCTTCTCCAGCTTAATGCCATTGCCCCTCATCCTGTCACTACAGGCCTTTGTAAACAGGTTCTCCCCAGCCTTCCTGTAGCTCCCTTCAGGTACTAGAAGGCTGCTATGAGGTCTCCCCGGAGCCTCCTCTTCTCCAGGCTGAACAACCCCAGCTCCCTCAGCCTGTCCTCGTAGCAGAGGTGCTCCAACCCCCTGATCATCCTCGTGGCCCTCCTCTGGACCTGCTCCATCAGGTCCATGTCTGTCCTATACTGAGGGCTCCAGACCGGCACACAGTACTCCAGGTGAGGTCTCACCAGAGCGAAGCAGCAGAATCACCTCTCTGGACCTGCTGGCAATGCATCTCTTGATGCAGCCCAGGATGCAACTGGCCTTCTGGGCTTCAAGTGCCCACTGCCTGCTCATGTCCAGCTTCCATCCTTTCCTTCTTTCTCCTCCTGGTTATTCATTTAACTTGTGGAGGCAAAGAGAAAAGGGAGCCAGGGTAGCTGGTGCCTGCAGAAAGGGCGAATGGGTGATGCACCCAACGTGGGGGCTGTTTCTCCCCTCTGGCTGTCAGCGTTAAACACAGATAAAGGAGCTACAGCTCATGGCCAGGTGCCTTGCTCCTTCGCCTGAATTACCAGCGAAGCCCTCAGCTTCAGGGCTGCCAGATCAAGTTTGGAAGCCCTTCCTCCAGACCAAGCCCTCTCCGCTGTGGACGTGAAAACAGGCAACAGGCATCTCCATGCACTCGCACCCTTCCACTCCCTGTCCTGACCACCCATCATGGGAAGGTGTTCCTGTGAAAGGGCAACCCTGATACCAGATGCTGCACGTCATAGAGAAGAGAGCAGAAATAAGAAAAAGAAATTAAACGCATTCCCCCTTTCTCATATGCATGCGAGTTATTTCTCCACACTGGGCAACGTACAGGCTTCCAGAGAACTGGAGTTTTCTTCACACTAGTTCAGTCCTGCTTTCCCAAAAAGAAAGAGGCTTCATTTGTAGCTCAGTTCAGTCAGGAAAGAAAAGCAGTCCTTCAACTGCCAAGTCTGGCACGCAATATCCAGTACTTTGGGTTCTCATTTTTTTTCCCTTGCATCGTTTACCCTGTGGCTGGACAAACATTTTCTCTCCCTTGACCTTTCCAGGCCTCTGCCTCGCCGACCCACTTGCTCGTACTCACATGCCTGCTCTTAACGAGCCTTCGTTATGTCCTTACCTTCATACCAAGCTGGTTTAATATTTCTGGTTTATTCACTTTTTTAATTTCCATCTGACTAAACATATTTAGAAATCCAATGGCAGGATTACTTCCAGCGCTAGTAAGATAAAAACAGTTTCGCAGTGTTTTCAGAATGAACATCAGATATATTTTAAAAAAAAAAAAAAAAAAGAACGATAAGGCTCTTACCTTAAGCTTTGATCGAACTACACAGGAGAAAGCTGAACTTCGGTTATCATGTGATATGCAAATTTCAAGATGATATTTTAGCTGATGTTGAAGCATGTGGCAGAAAACCTGGCTTTCAGCAAAAAGCCAGCTTGCCGGTAAGGCTCGTGTGCCTGCTGTTACAGAGATGTAGACGGAAGAGGTATCCGAGGTTCTGCAATATCTAAATGAACAGACCTAATTTATCTCCGTCCTTGACAGCCCACACAGTACAAAGCAGAGGTCTTAGGGCACCAAGAGGGGGACGTCTTTATAAACACAGCACAATTTTTAGACCTTTGCATTCTGCAGATGGGCAGCACGGCTTTCAAGTTAGCATGCTTTTGACAATTACAGGAAGAACACCACAGTCGCGTTTTTATTTTGTTTGCCATTAATAAAACCCTCGCTTTTTGCCCGGGTCTTCTGAGCAGCCTCCCGTCCCAACGCACTGCTCTTCTCTCTTTTACACTTGTTGCATTATCAGCAAATACCAAAAGAACTAGAGAGTCGGTCCAAAGGGGGACTCTCGCAGTAATTACCAGCCTCACGCAATCTGGCAGGCAGTTATTACACACCCTGGGGATAACACGGAATTTTGAAGAAGAGACGGCCGTCCTCCTTCCAGTGCCCTTGATAACACGGAATTTTGAAGAAGAGACGGCCGTCCTCCTTCCAGTGTGGCTGCTAGTACCCAAATGAGGGTGCATTGACTTTTATTTATCTGGGGGGAAGCCTGTGTCAAGAAGAAAAAGAGAAACAAATCCCAGCTTTTTTAAAGCCCTACAAAAACCGTACGAGGAAGCTGCAGGTCAGCACAGCTTCAAACTGTTGCTGCATTAGTTTTGCTCTTTACTGTGCAACACCATGGGGTAAAACCTGATTCTTCCTCTGAAAAAAAATAAACAAACCCCATCTGTATTGATATCAGAAAAGGGCGGGGAAAGAAAAATGACAGCCACTGGCCTGCCCTTTAACCTTTCTAACAGAGCTGGTGGCCGCAATGAAGCTTAATCAATGCAATGGAAGTGACATTTCGCAGTCAAATCAAATTAAATGGAAATGAAAGGAAAATCTGAGGTCCAACCTAAAGGCTGTTCCCTCTTGCACCGAGGTCATTGCCATAGCAACTAAATGCTACAAATGTGTAGAGTAAATCCTTAACAAATCTGGAAAAAGCATGTCCAATTGAATATGATGGTTCCTGTCACTGTACTTTGTACCTTTCAAAAGAAAGGGAGAAAATAAAACAAAACACGTCTCGCAGTCCGTGCAGCAGAAAAAGAAGTTCTGCCAGAAACTACGCGGCTCCGCGGTGTGCTTAATCTTTCTCTTCTGCTTGGACATGGAGAAACCGAGCAGCTTTACTGTAAGACAGTGAGTGGGTAGCCATGGACAGAGACCATATTAAGTGGATTAGAGCATGGTGTGTTACATTTTTCAGTCTTGCTTCAACCGGAGGGGCTGGTGACTGCTTAAACCTTCCTTGTATCATCGCAAACGCATTTAACGGTGGCTGGGAGCAATTCCTCCTGCAGATTGCCCCCGGCTCCGAGCATCCCATCCAGCTTCAGCACCCTTCCTCTGCCTTCTCCCGGGGTGAGAAGGCTGCTTTCTTGGGGGGCTTGGGATGTCTTAAAAAAAAAATAAATCAGGGATGCTCCCCGCTTTGTGCATGCAGCCCTTCTTCTGCACAATCCCTAGGCTCTCCCCCCAACCCCCTTCCATGCAATGGGGCTGAAGCCTCAGCAAAGAGCCATCCCACGACCTGCCCCCGGCGCTTCCTGCACACGGGAAGCTGCTGAGAAAGGGGACAACATCAACCCATCACGGGGCAGTCCTCGCCCCTATTTCCCCCTGCAGCACCTCTGACCGGCGCACGTGCCCCAGCGGAGAATTAAAGATTAATTACCCATTCCTCCCCGCCACTCACCGAGCACATTTCACCCCTCAGCCTAACAGCTTCTGACAACGAAGGGCAATTTAAGAACCACGTCAAAATACAACAGCCGCACGCTCGCTCTGCCGGGTGCCTCTCTCATCTCAACGCTTCCACCTGTGTAGCACAGAGATAGATCTGGGGGGGGGAAGGCGCCAAGCAGGAGGTGGGATTTTCCTTTTTCTTGGGAGACGTGGAAGACTTTACACCGTGAGCTGTGACCTTCCCCAAACCCATCACCCATCTGAGCTGCGTAAGGTGGCAACCGTTACCCTCCCCTTGGACGCCACCAGGTTTTGATCCAGCTGCAGCGAGGCAGTCACTGCGCATTACGGGAGATCTCAAGAGATTCGATGCCCTGGGCCAGCACGGGCTGGGAGTATTGCAAATCTGATACGAGGTGACACTTTCTACTCAAATACACACAGCCGCAGGACATCACACACCTTCCTGCATGAATAGCAATACACACTAATGAACTAATTTCTGGGGGGAAATTGTTACTTCCCAAGTTGGGGGGGAGAGAAGGGGGAGGAGGATACTCCGCCACTTCAACCAGAAGGGATTCTGGCTTTCTTATGATCTTTTGCTGCATTTTCACCTTTTCCAAACAGTGCTACTTCACACTGCTATACGAGGCATCTTCAGACAAGGCCACCTCGTTGGGACATCCATGTGATGCACCCAAAAATCCGTACATGAACTATGTGCTCCCCTGCCAAGGAACAACTCGGAGTATGCCTGTGCCCCACCAGACCCACAGGAGAACCTCCATTATATGTGAGGAAACAAATTCACTTTGAATTTATCCAGGTATTACATTCACTAAATACTCCTGGATGTTCTAACTCGGGATGGCCATGCTCTCCTTTGCGCCGCACGCAGCCGTGCTATTTACAGATCATTTCACATTTCTTTCACCCTTGAAATGCCGCTACGTGCTCGTGCTCCCTCGCTCCCGCTCTCATTAAGTTGAAAATGCACTCCAAAAAAATTTGGCTGGCAGTCCCGGGCGAGATGCTTGTGCTGGGAGAGCTGAAGGGACGATTCACTGTAAAATATATGTAAGCTCTGAGTCAGAAACACAAAAGGCCAAGGAAAATTGCCTTTAAATTACCACTGTTGTCGTCTTTCTTGAGCTTCCACGGAAAAATAAACTGAAAAAATATTTCAGAGAAGCAGGTAGATCAGGGAAGCAGTAAATTGATTTATGGAGGGGAGATACCGGTACAGAGCTGCAGGCACAAGCACGGCAAGGTAAAACCAGCATTTTTCCCATGCAGGTGGTTTCTTAAACTTGGCAGTGGAAACCTCATGTACCTCTGTAAACATCAACCCTAAATTTCAGAGGATTTAAAACCTAGAAATCTAGGCATACTCATAGCAAGTATCTGTGAAATGCAGCTGAGGTGGCAGCCAGGTGACCAACGTCACTCACATCCCATCAGAATATTTATCACAGTATAGTATTTAACCCGTAGGTCTTTACTCTTTGCTTTGGGTTAAAAGAAACAAAGCAGGTTAGACCCAGGAACATTACAGAACAGACCCAGGAACAAAAAGGATAAGGAAATGTGAAAGGCACAAACTAGATAAAGAGATGAAACGCTGGAAACAGAGCCCAGTTGTGTTTAAGGTACGAACACTACTTCTACTCAGTTATTCTCATTAAAGAGAGAACCAAAGTCCCATAGGAACGAACAGCTAATGATTGTCCTTCTAAGTGCTTTAGAACAATATGTAAGAAAAACACTCAATAAAATGCTCACCTTTGCTATAGATTTCATTATTAGTAACAAATAAAACTTTATTTTAAAAATCCTGAATTTTTACATAAATATCTGTGGGATCTTATTGCCTATGCCTTGGGCTTGACCTCACAAACTAAAGGAGTGTTTCAAGAAGCAGAATCTGCAATGGGATGGGCAATGGCTAGCAAATAAGGATTCTGAAACAATTTCTATGTATTTTTGCAGTACTGTTTGATTCGTATTTTTTCATGTTATTTCTTTTATATTATTTTTGAGATCTAACAACTGCTTTTAATAAGCAACTGTTACTGCAAACATATAATTATACTAGGCCACAATCCAACAAAGCACTTAAGGGCACAGATTAAAGACACTGAAAACAATGGGATTATTTATGTGCTTAAGGTTAAGCATCTGCTGAAGGACTCGGATGGATCAAAGCCCCATTTCTATTACATCCACAGAAAAAATATTATATATGTTAATTAAACGTAAAATATATGTAAATTAACTAGCACATGAAAAATAGCACTTGCATAAATTTTTATACCCCTATACAATTTGTAATAACAGAATATTCCAGATAGCCAACAGATGAAGAACAACTGCTAATATCAGCCATTTCATCAAAAGGTGAAAAATGCCTGGAACTGAACAATTATGAAATAACTTGCCATAAGAGATGTCCCTTCATAAACCATGTCTTGACTAAGCAGGTTCTGAGGCACAAAGCAGAAAATGAAGAGACAGAAAGCACATCTTACTTATCTTCAGACTTCAATCACTCATTTAAAACCTCATTTTTTAACTTTCATTTTTATGGAAATCAATTTAGTTTTGTTGATAAGATCCACAAATTATTTGCAGTTAGTGCCTAATAAGCTTATTTTATCAAAATGTCTTGTTTGCTGACCAATACCTTGTTCTTGAATTAAGGATTAAATGGACCACAATGCTAGACTTCTGTTCTCTCCAGAATTACTTATTTTGTTTAACTATATACTGTTTCTTATTCTTTTGTTCTCTATTAAAAACCCCAGATCTCTATGTAAACAGCTTGCAAATAATATTTCTACTGTAAATTGCTATTTCATCTGTATTGAACATTTTCAATAAACATACCAGCTTTTATGATATTTCATTTTGAAAAGCCTAGAGAAGACCTCATAGAATCATCTAGGTTGGAAAAGACCCTTGGGATCATCGAGTCCAACCATCTACCCTATTCTACAAAGTTCTTCCCTACACCATATCCCCCAACACAATTTTCCTTTTTAATTGTTAGCCCTAACAAGTGTTATTTGATATGTAAAGACAAATTATAATCTGCAAATTTTTTTTACCTGATGCTTTTTATTTTATTTTATGGTGTTAAACCAAAAAAGGAACCCTTTATTTTATTTCAATACAATGCTGTGACAGATCAAACAAAAAAAACTTTCTAAAAATGCTTTGCCACTGGAAATTTCAAATTTCTTTCATTTCTCTTTAATTTGGAAATTACAAGTGGAACAGTTACAAAGATGTGAATCTATCAGAGTATCACTAAACCTTGTAGTACTTTCAATTCATTTTCATATTCACTTTCTCCGGTCTTTTGTTTTTTCCTTGCCGTGAGTCTACACAGGCTGTTTATTCCATGGAACAAACAGAAAGTTATGACCTTAGTCTTCCAGAATAGCAAGTACATTTTCTTCAATATTTTCATATGAAATTGTGTTTGGTTTAAGAGTCAAATATAGCAACAGGAAAAAGCACCAATTGTCTTATCTACTCAAATTAAACACATACTTGGAGAATCATAACCAAAACTTACACTCAATGCAAAGTTTGAAATAAAAGCAAAACTCATAAAATGCTCTGATCACATCTTCTTTTAGTCAAGTTTATGCCAGCTTATTGACTTTGCTTATGACTTGACTCCAATTTTGATCTTCTCTATGCAAATAAGGATTTCACTAGAATCCTTCAATAACGACCAACAGATAAAAAGGCAGAAAAATAATGACATCCCTGAGTAATCAGCTACTTTTAGAAATATTGGGTCAATTAGGCTTTGTATCAGAACGAAGAAGTAGTTAACATCACAATGGCTAGCTAAGGATACAGTGGAACCTTCAGTGATGGGGGTAGGTGCACTCAAAGGAAAGTAAATTCTGGAAACTACTCTGAAGATCCCAGCTCTCCAGTGGTGATAAGAGTAGATGATTTTCTGAGCAATGTACAACTCTACATTTTCCTTAGTTCTAGTCGCTGTCTCAATGGCAACTAGAAGCTACCACATCGAATACAAAAACCTTTAAAAAGTTTTAAATGAGCACCTTCCCTCCAAAAGTAATAGTCACAGTAAAAAAAAGAAGGCACCCAGAATTTTCAATTATTAGTTAAAAAGCCTTTTTTTTTTTTTTATTTACAAGGAGAAGCTGTCACTCACATTAAGATGGCAGGTCTACATGTGTGAGTTGAGATGGCTGGGAGTCAAGTTATCACAGCTTACCATCAATATTCTTCATCTTTTTTCTTTCCAAAAGAAAGCAAGACTGTGCTGATGGATTGTTGTGGGCATCTTTTTTCCAGACATTATGAATGAATACCACGCAGTGATGGCAGCAAGGAAAAATTAAGGAACTGCCCTTATTCTCATTTGAAGGGATGGGAGAATATCCAGTTTCCTCACGAGGACACCAGCAGTAGAGAGTTAGTGCTGAAACATCTGAACGCGACTAGAGAAGTGCATCTCGACTGTTTTGTGTACCACAGACGCACTGTTTAATTAAGCCATCAAAAAAAAAAAAAAGAAGGAAAATGGAAAAAAGGGGATACAAAAGAGAGGGAAACTTCTTCAGCAAGTTAAAGCGCTCTTAATAAGTAACAACATGACATTAGTCATTAAGAAACAAGAACTCTAAATAATGCATTCAGAACCTATAGATCTAAACCAGAAGATAACAAAGCCTCATAAATCTGTTTGTTCATTAAGTTAAAAAAAGCTAGACTTTGTGTTGCTATCATGTCAGCTGGCACCAAACTGTACGCAATTTAGTGCAACTACAAAGTGAAACCCATAGTCTACAATGGCAGGGTTTTTGATCACGCTAATTAACAGCCATTTTGTTTAAAATAAACAGATACGACTCTAATTGCCTTTTTTACATAAGAAAGGGAAGATCTTAAAAGTGAAAGCACGCAAAAGGAAAGATCAGACAGTCGCCTTTCAGACTGATAAGCAAACTCTGTGTGAAATGAGCGCAAATGAAGTTTGAGACACTCTCCGGATTGACAGCAGGGAGACAGCAAAGCAAGAGGAACAACGTTTTCCAAAGGTGGAAAGGCACGGCCACACTTCCTTCCAGCAGGAAAATGCTGTATTTTATATCCGTATTTTCTCTAGTCTCTTGAGCATCTGCCTGCAAGGAGTTTCATCTTCTGCAGGGCCAAGTACGCACCAAGGGCATCCGATTTTTGTGAAATCTTCAGATCACACAAGAGGCCTGGTTAGCATCTCTGTGACAAGAGTCTGTCGTAGAAAAGGTAAAAACAAGAAAAAGGCACTCCGATCCCTGTGCCTGCACTTAACCCTGACACCAGAAGAGGGGTTAGACAGTGCTGTACTGCTCAGTTTGCCAACTTCTAGGCTATACAGAAAGACCATTCAGGTCCCTGAAAAGTCCTGGTAAGTACCACGCAGGGGCAGGGGCTGGGACACAATCCAGTTTTCCAGCTAATTTCAGGCAGGCTGAAATGCAGCCTGGAGTTGCTGTAAAGACAAAGGTCTTCGGTTTTTCATTTTCTGCATCAACGTTGGTTACTTCTGTTAGAGAAATTCCATTTATCGCTTTTCAAACCCAGCTTCAAAGTTGCTTTTTAAGAGCACTAAAACATGTCACATTGCAGAGTAAGGCGATGAAGCAAAAGCATTATTCTTGTTATGTGAAAAAGGCCCCTTGCCCTTTTCCCACCAGTTAAATTCATAACCCTACTCCTGCCCAAACCGCCCCCTCCCGGCCCCACCTCCCAAAAAATCAAACTAGAAGTTTTAGGCTGAAAAAAAAAAAGAATATCAACATTCAAAAAATGCTCCCCTGCACTTCAAGTGTGCAACGCCCACACACTCCTCTCAGCAAGTCCTGCCATACAGCAACTTTCAGCAGCATCTTTCCCAGCATTGCTAATTCCCATGCGGAACAGCATCTACAGGGGCTTCCCCCGTACTTCAGGTAGAAGGTCCTGATTTTCAGGACACCACATGGACTGCACATTTTCAGCATATTCAAAGATATCATTTAAAGTTCCAAAATCACAGCCAGTCGCTCCACTTCGGCACTGTGGGCTTTTATGCCATCACAGCAGTGGTACAGCAGCAGGCAGAGTTTTTGCAGGAGCTGGGCAAAAATGTGGCAGCAGCTCTGATCGGGACAAAGGTCTGTGAAAAACCCCATCACTTCCCGTTGCATCTGATGGATGAACTTCTTCAACCTGCTTTTTCCTGATGCTAGGCACCACAGTTTGTGCAATTAAAACAAGAAAAGAAGCCTCATTTGAAAAGGATCTGAAGACTTGCACCAGCACACAATTTTCTCTTGGATGAAACAGAGAAGGAAGACTGTTAACAGGTGTTAGCCACATTAATGAACGAGCTGCTGCAAGAGATTTAGGTGCTACAGTCAGAAAAGCGGCACAGGGCTGAGAGCACAGACTACATCTCCTAAAATGCTCGCAGTCCCTCTTCTTGCAGGAGTCAGTGACTCTGGGTGCTCTGGGATGCACCAGGAAGCCATGGGCACTCAACACACAGATCTGCAGGGTGCAGCTGACCTACAACCCCCATGAGACACCACAGCAGCGTTCACATACAAAGATTTTTCCCTTTTCAGCTGAAACTGCAAAGTGAAAACCATCCTAAATAAATTTCTCAGAACTCAGCTTTTCCAACACCAGTTTTAAACAGCACATTTTCAGTCAGCTTTAATGATAACAACATCAGAGAAGAACTTCATCACAAGAGCAATCTCCCTGGCCTTCAAATATTTTGTTAATATAACTCTGAACATCAGACATATTCCCTATCAAAAACAAGCATCAGTATATACTGTAGGGGAATTTCATTACTACTGAAACAGTACGATGTATTGTACTGCTGGCTGGGAATCTCAGACTGAATGACTTCAGCTTTCAGATCAGCAGCCAGAACAGACTACAGCTGGCCTAATTCGATTTAGACAAGGCCACGTTGTTGGTTTTCTAACATTAAAACCCCCCAGAACCATAAAACAGCAATGGTGGTGTCGCCTGAAAAAGGACAGGCAGAAAGATGCAGCAGCAGCTTTCCCAGAAGCACAAACCAGGGCTGCCAAAATATGCCTACAAGAAATCACACTGTGGGAAATAAGACATAAAAAGGAGAGTAAGTCGGAAAACAAGCTGGATACTAGCATTGTCCTATTGCTAGCATCACATCAGCAGCCACACTGGGGAGCAGTGAGGGATACACACATGCAGCTGCTTTACCAGCTCACTAGGGCCAGAGCGATACTTTCAAATTCAGGCCTTATTTATGTATCAACAGGTTACACGCTGAATGTCAAAGGCAGTAATTACTTCAGTATGGCTCTCGGTAAAATCTGTCACCATTTGCGTACCAAAAGATTACCCACACAAGGAAACAATAATTTGGCTTGCTTCTGGTCTGTATGAAAATTGTTCCAAACAGTTAAAATTACAACCACAGCTCTTAATTTTCCAAATAGCTGTTTGACTTTTGAATCTAGATGCTATTAACTTTTCAATTTGACTGTAGTTCCTCCTGCTTAAGTCACATTAGGCAAAAAAAAAAACCAACCAAACCCCAATAAAAAATCCATCAAGTTTTAGCTCTGCAAAACAAAACAGTGTATCATTTTACCTAAAAGGGCAAATTTAGCAAATGTAACCAAAGCCCATAAAATAAATACAAAATAAACACACAATCTTAGAAACTTTCTCCTTTATGTGTGTGTATATGTGTGTGTCCCTGTCCCAACTCTTCTGTCTTCTAGGAGATCTTTTAAGGGACAACTCTGCATTAAAATCAGATGTCAAATTCTAACTACTTATATCAGCTGCGTTGGTAATAAGGCTTTCAGCAGCAATTTTACACAGCACAACAAATGGCATAAACAATTTGTTGCCAAAGATCCAACTACCCTTGTTAACTATGACACTTCTTCCAAAGGAGACATATAAATAACATTATAACAAGCCAATTCCTCCAAATTAAGTTCTGGAAAAAAGTGTGGCAAATCTAGACATTAAAAGAAAAATAAATTTAAAAAAATCCCCAAAGTATTTTCATTTGACAAATTTAGAATTGAAGTCTCAAGTAAGTGGTATACTTTATTGTAATTCCGTGCTAGGAATTTTTGGTAAAATCATATACATAATTTACCTTACTAAGAAGTATGCCAATAATTGGGAATAGAATCACAAGTAGGACACAAGAAACTAGAGGCAATCACTAGACAATAATGTAGATCCCGATGTGGCGGGGGTTTCTGTACCCAAAAGGTTTACAAACAATTCTTCCCATAGCAGCAGAAACACTCTATGGTGACTTAAATAAAAAAAATCAGTATGTTTGGAACTTCGCAGAAATTTTGTATGCTGGAATTTAGAGTCCTATAGAGTATCACTGAAGCTTTCAAATTTAATGTTTTCTACTGGAAAAAAATCAAACCCCAAAATAGTAAATCAGGTTTTCATTCCAATACTTTATTGACTGCAGAACAGTAAAGTTCTGCTGTGATTCAAAGAAAAAGTGATTTTATGAAGTTACATTTCACTACAGTGTTATCTCTGTCAGGTTTTACATCGTGACTGGAGACTGTGCCTATTTCTGTAATGGCCATTTTCATATGTGCTTGAATAAATCCATCTGGCTGACACACCAATCATAGTACAGTTTCAAAAGTGGAATAAAACTAAATTAGTGCACTGATTTCTGTCATGAAGAAAACCTATTCTCATATCAGACCTACGGCTGGATACTTATTGAGCCATGATGATCTATAATACGGAAATTGTTAGTGCAGAGAGGCAAGTAAAAGAAGAATACCTCCCATCTATCCAGCTTGCATACCCTGTATTGTGAATTCACTACGAGAAAACACCTGAATAATAGCAGGGCACAAAGACAAGCCATGCACTGTCACTGGTTACAGCTTTACAGCAGAGTACAACTCTGCCCTCATTAAAAAAAAAAAGCCAAGTCATCACTGTTGGACTGTGTAAGCACCACACTGTGGTATCACAGATGGATCCCGCCGAAGGGGACCTTTCCATAGCTCTGATTATCTTCTTACTCATACTAATACTGCAGGATTACATTGCCACTTGCATTAGTGGAAGTTTATGTTATTGTACTGGCGGTATTCGCTGTCATAAATATGTTTTCTTCAGATATACCATTCGGGTTGTATTTTCCACTGAACATGAGCTTTTGGCATAGGACAAAAGAAAAGAAGCAGTGAGCTTCAAGTGTACATACTAAATTCTCTCATAACAACAGTGGCAGGATCAGCAACAGAAGCAGCAGGTTTCATTTGCAAACGAAGACATTCAGATAAGCGAGTTACGGAAGAGGGAATTTCACTGTAAATCATTCACTGGAGTTATATTTCAGCTCGCAACTGGCACTTAAGTGAGCAGGCTTTTTTTCAATTCAAAAGCGAGTCCTTCAGTGAAGCCCTTTGCAGGTGAAGATGGTATCTTACACGGGGGAGCTCTGTCCTATCAAACCCTCAGTCACGAGTTCACATGCAGTATGTAAAGAAAAGGGAAAACACGTGCCATTCCTGATAGCTGGCTTCAGAATTATATCACTGAATCAAGCCCAAACCCCATACTTTAGAATAAGTTTAATGACTAGCAATTCCTCCTTAGCCTTTAGTGTTCAGAATTTCTAATAAGACACTAACTAGATTCCCCTCCAGTAGTTCCTCTCCATTGAGCCTACTAAAAAAAGCACCACTATAACCACTTTTGCTCACAGTGTCCTTTCCACTTTCCAGTTCACTCTAGCAGTTTGAATCACTCAAATATATACCCTGATTGGCCTCCTTCCTGCTTTTCAGGAGATGCAGCTCCTAGTAAATCCAATCCAGGATGGAATTTTTGCTCTCATCATTCAGCCAAGTGAAAAAGAACCTGAAAACAGAATTTCCCCTGTAAGCCATTCTTTTCTGAAGGAAAACAGACACAACAAGACACCCCCCCCCCCCCAAAAAAAAAAAAAAAAAAAATTGAAGAATGTAGTCATGGAAGTGCTTTTTGTCAGCAAAATCATCCTTGGGGGCCTCTTCTGGGTGGCTGGGCTAGTACGACAGGTGGCTTCAAGAGATACTTTGGAAGCAAAATTATTTTTTTGTGAAAAGTAACAGATTTAGCTTTGGGATTTTTTGTTCATTGCAACTATATAATCCTTTCTTAAATGAAGAATATTTATCCCTCTTACTCATATCATTTGGATTAGAATGCCTAAACATTTTGTCACTTCGGATATTCTTCATATGGATTAAAAAAACTTAAACATGAACATGTGAGAAGATTCATATCCTTAGACCACACCATCATGCAACAGAATTAGCTTTCATAGATTTGCAGGATCTCTGTCTCACACAGCGTAATTTCAGTAACATTACAAATATCAAAATAATACATGTCTCCATCAGTGTGCGTATATACATATATATATATGCATTCCCATATGTGTGTATACTATATACACACAGGTTTCTTGCACTTTTGTCCATGAGATGTTCACAAACTTTAGAAGCTGATTTGCATTTTAAAGATTCATTAAAATAGGCTTAATCACAAGGAGCTATAGCTCACCTGAACAGCACTTAAATAAGCAAATTGAAAACTCATTCTTAAAGCACTTCAGCAAAATCGCAAAGGTCTCAGGAAAAATCCCTCTACAGGTCTCAAACTCTCTCTTTCAGAAGAACCTGAGCATGTAACATAGGAGAACTTTACAGCATGTGAAGTCGCTCATCAGTGCAGACTTTAATTTAGTTTCCATACTCGCAGCGTCCATGAAGCAATAAAAAAGGCACGTACCTTCTGATGGCGTGCCACATAAGCATAAGCCTCGTTTCCTTAAGGTACTTCTGGTCACACGGAAACATTTCTAATGTAAAACAGTAAAACTGTACATACTCCTCCTTCTCCTGATCTCATCCCATCCTCATATTAAAAAAAAGATTAAATATTTTAACCTAACGAAATTACTGATTAGAAATATATATTAGTCGTCAAGATTGCAGAATTTTCATGAGTGTCTCATCACTGAGACTGCAGCCACTTCTAGAGAGGAATCCAGGAGCTGATCGACAGCACACAACAGCATCACGGCACAGTTCACAGCAAGAAATTAACACTTTAGATACAATTATAAAATTTTCACCAACTAACTGAAGAGACTCTACGTCCTCATCTCTAAAAAACACAAGAGGCTTTAAAAGCAAGCACCCTGAGGAAGATAAAACATAGTCTACTTTATCATACGTGGCTCTATGCCAGCAGCTCTATGTGACCTCTCTTTAGCCTCCAACAGCATTTACATCCACCTAACGATTCTGGTCCACGCTCTGCCCTTGAACGTGTACATGCAGCTCCCACTGAAGTCAATGGCAGCTGTATGTACATCTGAGGGCAGAATGCAACCTTCTGTACTGCTCATTATCAGAGTGATGAAGTCAGCGCTTTTGAAAACTCGGCAAGTCTTGAAACCACCCGGGAAAAGTGATCCTCCCCAGAAAGAGAGAGACTCCCCAGCAAAAAGTCCAAAACTCACGTTTTAGTCATTTTAGCAGTGCCTCTGCGAGAGAGAAGAATCAAAAGGAAGAAGATACGCTCGTGCAGTTCATACACACGAAGTGTCATGTGTAGTTGTGTGCTTTATATATGAATACATATATATATATGTATGCATGGGTGTATTTTTCTGAGTGGGAGAGGCTGTATTGCAGATGCAGTCAAAGTCTCTATTCTGGAATTACTGACACTCACCAGCTACCTCAGAACCTTCACACTTTCAAGCACTTTATGCAGGCAATATTAAGATGTGTGGTTTATAAAAAGAGCAGCTTTTTCCTCTTCTCATTAAAAATACAACGAAGAGCCAAAGATCTTTATTCTGGCTTCTCTTTCTCACTGTATTTATTTATTTCCTGTATTTATTTATTTATTACTTCTCTAGTTAAGCCAAACGGGATGTAACCTCACTCTCTACAACTACTCAAAAGGACATTGTAGAGAGGTTGGTGCTGGTCTCTTCTCACAGGTCATTAGTGAGGGAGGTCAACAAGAGGGAATGGCTTCAAGCTGCAACAGGGTAGGTTTAGACTGGACATTAGGAAAGAATTCTTCCCAGAAAGAGTGGTCAGACACTGGAATAGACTGCCCAGGGAGGTGGTTGAGTCACCATCCCTGAATGTGTTTAAGAGTCGTTTAGATGTGGTGTTGGGGGATATGGCGTAGGGGAGAACTTTGTAGAGTAGGGTAGATGTTTGGACTCGATGATCCCAAGGGTCTCTTCCAACCTGAGTGATTCTATGATTAGAATGATTCTATGATTACTGATTCTACTATGATTCACCCAAGGTCAAACAAAAACTGCTGGGAAAATCAGGTACAGAAAACAGATGTGGCGATACCCTCGTGTGAGGGTACTTTAGCCCCCAGGAGACAGGAATGTTGGGCTTTATGTGGTGAAGACAAGACGCGCGACTAGCTCCCCCCTTATGCCCCTCCATCACTAGCCCCTATCTCCTGACTTCGAAGCACTGGGCCACGGTTGGTCCCTCTCCAGGAAGCCATGTACAGCCCGGCCTGTCAACCTGGACGAAAGGCAACAGGCAGGAGGCCATGGCACTCCACCACAGCCAAAAAGGCAGGGGGTCCCTAGCAAAGCCCCATCTTCACCGATGCAGAACTCTGCAGCTCTGCTCCGTGCACACCCCGTTGGCTCAGTGCTGGGGATTCTTTCCAAATCTGTTAAATCGGGATATTTGGAGGGTAACGGCACTAGACGCTCACAGGGACTACCTAAATACTGCTGTGGCTTTTGGATGCTGCCTAAGTCTAGGGTCACCACGTTGCTTCTCTTCGAACACAAACCATAGATCACCACAGGGCACACGACACACAGCTACCGCACAGCACTGGAGCCTCACTGAAGGCTGTGGAATTAATATGATTTATGCTGGCTATGGGTCTGGCTTTTTTTTTATTTCAGTTATTAGAAAACGATGTTCCAGTTGTCAGCATGATGATAACCGTAATGCTAATATATTCTACTTCTTAGAATTGACCAAGTGGTGGCCTGTTGCCTGTAAATTAACATGAGGATGTAGAAATAACACCTTTTTGGAGCACACTGCCAGTTTTGAATGAATTTTAAAGGCTTTCCACTTACACCAGGTAATCAGTATATTTATTTCTCTGTCTGCAGCTGCTTAGGAGGGCCCCATGTTCAAGGAAGACCTATTAGAAGGCATGTTCCTGATTTCCAGACCCAGACTGCACTTCTCTGACATGTAATCCCCATTGCACAGTTCTAGTAACTCAAAAGCAAAGTTTAGATAACAGCAAAAATTGACATTGGGCGCAGGTTTTTTGGTGCTCAACATCCATATTTTAAATAGGGTTCTTGGAGGGGTCTCCACAGGTACTTGAACAAGGCACAGATTTTCAAGTCCTCCCTATGCTTAAGAGCTCGCATGGTGCCCATCTGCCTAACTACTTGGGATGCTGAAGCCTCCCCATGTGACAACCTGGTTTTCAAGTCTAGCCTCACTGCAGATGCCAGATTCGTTCTAAAGAGGCCAAACCCAAGAACTGCAAGGATCAGCCAAGCAGAGCTGAATGCCTTCAATTCATAGCGCAGATAGCACACCCTGGCAAAGTTCATATCTTGTCAGCGCATAAAAATAGTCCTGATTTATCTGTATCTATATAATTAAAGCTACATAGATCCATTCCAGTACACCCACTCCTCTAATGCTCGCCTCCACACAAGTACAGCCATAGAATCATAGAATGTTTAGAGTTGGAAGAGACCTTAAAGATCATCAAGTTCCAACCCTCCTGCCATGGGCAGGGACACTTCCCACTAGAGCAGGTTTTATTCATGGATTTATTCACACAACTGTCTTCAAACCAGTGCACCATTTCTGCAAGCCCTCCGTATCCAACCCTCCGTAGCACTACAGGCTCATGCACCCCGAGTCCATGACAACGGGACTCTCCTCAGGACATGCACTGCGTAACCCCACCAGAGAGATGTCACATCCTCATCCAGAACTGCAATGCAATAACAAATACGTGTTTGCCTTCAGCATGTCCACTTCTGGGCTCCCCAGTTCCAGAAGGACAGGGAACTGCGAGGGCTACAAAGATGATGAGGGAGCATCTCTCTTGCAACAAGAGAGGGTCTTTTCCGTCTGGAGAAGAGAAGGCTGAGGGGGGATCTGATCAACACCTATAAATACTTAAAGGGTGGGTGTCAAGAAGACAGGGACGGTCTTTTTTCAGTGGTGGCCAGGGATAGGACAAGAGGAAATGGGCACAAACTTGAATATTCAAGAAGTTCCACCTAAACATGAGGAGGAACTTCTTTCCTTCGAGGGTGGCAGAGCCCTGGAAGAGGCTGCCCAGGGAGGTGGTGGAGTCTCCTTCTCTGGAGACATTCAAACCCACCTGGACACGTTCCTGTGCAACCTGCTCTGGGTGGACTTGCTTTGGCAGGGGGGTTGGCCTCGATCTCCAGAGGTCCCTTCCAACCCCATGGGATTCTGTGATTCAGCATGTCAGAGAATAAGGCTGTGTTACGGGTAAGGAGTCAGAATCAATTTGCACTCGGGACGTTTCAGTGCCTTCCCCCTCAAGTTCCTCTTTGAAAAGGGCCCGTTTCTCTTTCTTTCCTTAACAACACCCTTTTTTCTGGATTTAAGTCCATCGGCCTTCTCCCCCATGCCCCTTCAGTGATTTCTTGAAAGAAGGAGATGCGTTTCCAGTAAGGCCAAAGCGGTGGGGAGGCACGTGTGAGCCCCTTCCACTTCCCCTTTCCGTGCAGATTCTGCAGGGCCATTCCGGGCCTGCCAGGGCCCCGCAGCAGAAAAGCATCATACACTCAAGGGGAATCCCCTTCTGTCACTTTTATTCTGGCAAAAAAAAAAAAAAAAAAAAAAAATTAGCGATGATGTGTCTTCTTAGACACGGTACTGGGCAGCAGGGTGTTCTTTATTTTAAGTACAGGCAGGAAATGAGTAATAGATTTCCTCTGCAGTCAAACTGGGGCCTGAGGCTGGCTGAGAGAGCTTCGGCCTCTCAGTATTTCAACTCTGTGCTAAATGGGGAATAGTAACAACCCCTACTACTCTCGGCGTTTTTGCACATTTCAAGTTCAAAAATACTACCTACCTGTGAGCCTCATCCTGCACCTCTGTAAGGAATACCCTGATCTCACCAGCTGGGAAACCGAGGCCAAGAGAGGTCCAGAGAGACACACGACAAGAAGCCACTGCTCCCTCACAAGGCACTAACTCCTTTTCCCTATCATTTCCCACCATTATTAAAAACAGTTCTTTTCCCCCCATGGTAGCAACAATGGGATTGCTTACACACACACACACATATATATATAATCTCTATTTTTGCTCAGAACAGGTCCAGATGCCCTTGCGATAAAATCCCTGCACAGCCACCTGTGCTTTGTTTACCTTACGCCTCCTCCTACCATTACTCCCACTGATGAAGCTACACAACTGTTAATAAAATTTTAGAGGGGAAAGATGTTTTTGCCGGGAAAGCAGCTGTTAGCTCACAGCACCAGCTCATGTTCAAGACTCCTCTTTATCTGGATGAGAGCAGCCCAGTTTCTGTGTGTGTTTAATCTTCCAGCAATATTGACAATGAGGGCTTTTTGCCTAGCAGGGTTGAAGAGCCACACCAGCCAACTTCTCCATGTAGGACATCAAACGAAAGGAAAGAATTAAAGCTAAAGATGCCATCAACAAAAACGGACTGCACAACTTAATAATTAACGCACCAGGGAGAATCAGACAAATTTTCAAACAAATCTGAGAAAAAATGAAGTTGTTTCCATTTTAGAGGAATTTGAACTGTTTACTGAACTAGTATCTTAATTCCATTACAGCAATGACTAATTAAAAACAAAATTTAATAAAACATTACTGTAGAGCAACAGTTAATTCTGGTACTACAGATTTTCTACCTAAACTGATATACTCTCCCCAAGACAGCACTCTCCTACACTGAAAGGTCACTTCGAAGGCTTTGTGGTTCCTGCCATACACTTCCGTCTTTTTGGGGTCCTTACCGCTTATCTCCACCCTATTGTTGACTACTTTTATGATTTTACACCCCACTTACACTTCAGGCAATGAGACTAAACAATATTACTGTCAAGTTATTTGTTTCCAATTTAGCCACTTATAAAAAAGTCTTCTACTGAAGCTATGCAAAACACAGAATTTGGGAAATGTATTAGGCCGATTAACATTTTGATTGACTTCCTCCTAGAAGAGTGGTCTTGCTTTCGAACCTTTAGTGAAGGCAACAGTCCCATTTTCCACTCTCATTCCGTTCTAATGTTCTCCACTAGCACAGCCAAATCGGCTCTGCGGGGACTGGATTTGCCCCGTTTTCCCCAGAAGGCCAACTCATGCCAGAGAACAGAGCTCCAACTTTTCCTAAGTGTTTGTACTGGATCTGCTTTCCTGCCACTGACTTCCCTTGCCTCAAACTCAAAATTGTAACGCGCTTCCAGTATTTCTACTAAACAAGTATTACCAGCGTTCCTTTCAAGTAACCTGTATCTCCCCTTGATCAACAAGCTTCCATCTTACCCCCTTGATCCACAACCTTCCAACTTACCCCCTTGATCCACAAGCTTCCAACTTACCCCCTTGCTGCTGCTATCCCCAAACCCTGGCTTACCCCCAGTATGCCGAATGACGTGGTGGGTCTCTGTAGGTCATGGGAGACTATGGGGTCCAACTCCCCTTGTTGTTGCAATGGAGAATCAGGCCTACCCAAGGTTTCTTAATTTCTTACCCACAAAGGAAAATTAATTCTAATATGCAAGACGTTAGCTCTGTTTAAAACTTCCATAAACTTTTCATAAAACAAAACTAATACTGTTTTTACTTAAGTTATTGCTACCCAGCGTTACCATCTAAAATTGAGGGTTTAAATTAACTCAATAGCGACCTATAAGAAAAGCAGAAATTTCAGATTTTGAAGTAAAATTACAGAGATGGAAAGCTGAATGTAATGAAGGCATTCAAATGCAAAATAATGTGTGCCGGCTAAAAACTGATTCCTAAGAACAAGAACTCACGACTCGGCGGCCGTGAACAGCCTCACGACTGTTCATGTGCCTTGTGTTGTCCATGCAAGAACAGAACCATAAGAATAACCCATGAAATAGCTGACGCCAATCCCAATTTCAGTAAGGAACAAAATACCCGTTGACATTGGCGACACGGGATGAGGATGGTGACTAAGTCACTAGAAAACACCAGACCAACATAAAGCACTGACGTAAAGTGGGGTGCTAGTAAGAGCAATGAAATGGTGTCCCCCTGCCCAGATAACTGCAGTACCCCCTACCTGTAGCTTGGATGCAGTTGGACCACGGATGTACTAATCAATGACCATGTCCCTCTGTGTATACACCATAGCAGGGAAAGAGGGAGGTGGGTAAGACTCAGGATCATTTTAATTTTCCCTCATATTTTCTTGTAAAAAAAAAAAAAAATTTGCATAGCCTTGTCTCTATTTCAAAGAGCTCATTTGAAAATCCACATCTAAAACCCATTTAAAAAGAAAGTTAGAAATTACCAGCGAAGCAGAAATCCTCAGTCTCACCACCATGCTGGTGTCATTTCCCCGTTTGTACTGCTGACCCAGGTCTTTTTTTTTTTTTTTTTCTTTTTTTTCCTTCCCCCTTCTCACATCGTGAGCGCTTGACTGTGGCTGCTAGTCAAACATATCCTCAAGGCTCCCAGTGTTGTTCTATAAAAGGACGAACAATCGAAAGAGAGAGATCAGCAAAACCACCTCAGGGGTTCTGGGAGGGCCAGTAAGATGAGTACCCCATTTTAACTGATCATTTTTTAGTAAATTTAAAAAAAAAAAAAGAAAAAAAAGAAAAAAAAAAGAAAAAGTGGGATTGAGGATTGCCAGAAGGAATTTTCAATTTCTAGTAGTCTTGTCTACTAAATAAATGGATGCCTGCCTCACTAAGCTGTGAACCAGGCACACACAGTTGTAATGTCTGAAGACAAATCACTCAAAAAGACCTTTCAAGGGTGAATTCCCTCCTGGGGCTAAAGCATAAAAAAGCACACCCAACTTTTGTGATTTCTTATCACAAGTCTAGCAGGATTGAGTCTCCTTCTCAAGTCTGTAGTTTCTAGAGCCACCTGATTGCATAGGAGTATCAGTTTCCATTAAAAGAAAAAAAAAATTGCTGATGACCTGTAAGTGTTTGCAGGATTATGCCTGTAACATTCACATGAAATGTAAGTAATATAGACAGACCTCATGTTGTCCTTTCAGAAGTACAATGACCTAAAAGTTCAGGTATACTAAGGTCCTGGTGTTCAAAAGTACTCTCTTAAGTTCCACTAACTTTTATATTGTTGTATTTTTCTTTTTTTTTCTCTGATTAACTACAGAATCTCAAGAAGCCAGAAACATTAGTAATTCCTAAAAATAGCCATCCTATCCTCCTTTCCAAATTTAGAAATATATGGCGTTTCTCAGGAAAATGGAGAATTAAAGGGTTCACTAAAATAAAGGTGGAGTGTCCTATTTTTGCCATTTTAGTCAGCTTTTTTTTTTTTTCCTCTTGACTCCCCTTTTCATCTTTGTATCCCTAATCTTCATTTCCTCGCTCCTATTTTTACTCTAGGGAGTAACTGTCACCATTACTCACATTGTCCAACTCCTTTCAGTTTTCCCTCATTTTCAGTTCATTCATTCCTTGTTTCCTTCCACTTCAAGCTCCTTCTCCTCAGCTCAGCCTTTCCCTAATAAAACTGCCTCAGAGCAGCACAATTCTCCAGCTCTATTTAAGTCCCACTTCAATGATCATAAAAGGGCATAAACATATAGAAGGAGAAAAAAATTTGAGACTATTACAGCTGATTAAAAAAAAAAATTTGCATGACTAATTTATATATAAAATAAGGTCAGGCTCAGTTGCCAGTCTGATCCAAAATAAGAAACAAACATTTCTAGAAACGTGAAAGGGCTATTTCAACTTCAGTATTCAATTTTTTTTTTATTTACAGAGGCTTTGCTTAAAAATTCTTTAGTTAAACACAGCCTCAGTAAAGTTCCAAAGGATTTCTGATCCCAAACACAAAAGAAAGCTTTCATTTTTGGTTCTGTAAAATAACTTCTGCTCAGCTGAAACAAAATATCTTCCCTCTACCCAAAAAAATCCCAACCCTCTCCAAAATGCTTTGATCTGATGTGAAATAACTGTAGTCCTCAAACCAACGAGCAAATTGAAAAATCTACCTTTGTGTAAAGTGTTCTGTATCCCTTTGGGAAGAAGAGGACTGTATTAGCCCTAGACATAATAAACCAACGTTTAAGGAATGCCAAACAAGCCTCTGCATTACACATTAGATCCTCCTACCTTCCAAACACTATTAATGTTAAGAGATGGATGTTAATCCAATGGATGACAAATCACTCCTCGTTTCCTAAGTATTTCCTTGCCGCTGTGCCATCCCTTGATCTACCATCTGACCACCACCAACACCCTCTCCCTTCTTCCAGGCGTTTATTGCTTGTGTGACAGTGCCATCTTTTCTGTCATCCCCTTGGCAAAACTAGGCTCACCTCTCTGAAAGCATCTCCTGACGCCCTTCTCCTTCCTCCCCCCTATAAGAGAAACCACAGTGCTGCATGGAGGAGAGCTGGTGCATCCCTACTCATCCTTTTTTCTCCTCTCTTCTCTCCTCCCTCAGGTGTGCTCCTCCATCCTCCCACCAGCACATTGCAGACTTGCCTTTCTTCCACTGTGTTGGCTGAGCTTGGGGCTGAGATCGACAGTTGGCCAAGTCATGGTCTGAGAATGCCCAGCAGAACCCCAGGTGTTCCCATCCTCATACAACCCACGATGCACTGTCAGGTCCTTCAACGAGTTTGTGCTTTGGCAGCTGGCTTCCTAACAACCCAGCCTGGAAACCTTAACTCTGGAATACAAATGAGCATGAATGGGTTTTTTTGGGTTGGTTTTTTTTTTTTTTTTTTTTTGTGTGTGTGTGTGTTGTTTTGGTTTTTTTTCTGTGCTTGGACTCAATGATCTCAAAGGTCCCTTCCAACCACAAAGATTCAGTGATTCTGTGAAGAGTGCTGGCCCTTCATGTCCCTGAACAGAAGTCAACAGGCCAACGTCCACACCTCCTGCCTTTACTGATGTAAAAGGAAAGAATTTCACCTTTAATTTCCAGTCTCGTTTCTCATTTTACATGCTACCAAAGCCCAGTCCAAGAAAAGGTATACTTACCAGCACCAGGTCTTAGCTGTTTGGCCCTTTGACTCCCTTTGCTCTGCTCTTCCAAGACCTGGGATGCTCATTAACCATCCCTCACAGATACCTTCCACCCAGCCCACTTTAAGCAGATGAGTACAAAACTGTCCCTGAACAGAAGGAAATTCACTCTATAGCCAGTCATTACCAGTGAATATTACCAATCCCACAGAGGGCAAAGAAATCTCTGTTACACAATCGAAGTAGGGAAGTGCAGTCCTTTGTGGAAAAGGGAGAGGGGAAAGGTAACGTTTCTAATTGAAAATTAAAGCAAGAAGCACGATACTAGCGAAGTGTATTTATTGTGTTAACGTACCATTTGTCTTCTGGGCAAGTTACTAAAGGTCATTTGTTCTTCATGGCAAGTGTTGAAAATAGTTTATGTTGTGGGTCTAACTTAAAGGAACAATGTCAAAACCCTCGGGCCCAAAATGACCTTTTTATGCCAACACGAGATCTAAATCTCTTACTGAGGAGAGTGGTGATGTTTGCATCTCACTCTCTCCCCCCTCCCTTCTCTTTCTAAGCATTCCCCCCCCCCAGCCTTTCACATGAAATACCTCACCACAGAAGACAGCGGGGGCTGCAGAGTTAAGGTGCCCACCCCACATCTCCTGCTGCTCACCCCATCCTGCTGGCCACCAGCAACTCGCTGATGCCTCCCAAACGGCCCTCCAACTGAGGGAAAGGTAATGCATTTGTGAGAGAGAGAAAGAAAAGGGAGGGGAAGGTATCAGAACCTACCCTCGCCTCCTGGAGGAAAAAGAGCACACGCTGCCACGTGTGCTAGAAGGTAGGACATGGTGATGTGGTCCCTTCTTGCTCCAAAAACCTGGGACAATGCTCTTTTCCTGCATAAAGAGGGGGTCACACCTAGCTGCTTCTCCCAGAAGGGCCTGGCAGGGAATTGGTGTTGCTAAGGTGCTAACAAGGAAATAAAAAAATACACGCACATATGATAGACACACGGGGAGGCAGAGAGTTATACAGACGGTCTAGATTACTATAGATGGTCTAGATTATTATAGACAGTCTAGATTACTACAGATCATAGAATCATAGCATCATAGAATGGTTAGAGTTGGAAGGGACCTTAAAGATCATCCAGTTCCAACCCCCCTGCCATGGGCAGGGACACCTCCCACCAGACCAGGCTGCTCCAAGCCCCATCCAGCCTGGCCTTGAACCCCTCCAGGGATGGGGCAACCACAGCTTCTCTGGGCAACATGGTATAGATTGTATAGATGTACCGATGGTACAGATTACTATATAGGTATGAAGCCCAAGGCTCACGTGATAATTTAAAACACAGCCCATCTTTACTACCACACAGATGCCATCTCTTCAGTGTTTGTGTTAAGATCAACGTGGTGGCCTCCTCCTCCTCGGTGTTGTCACATCAGCCTCAAGTCTCTTTGGGCTGAGCACACTGTGAGCTCCCACCGACGTGGGACGCAAAAAGGCACTAAACAGCACCTCAGAAGAAGGAACTACGTTACCGTGGAACTGCAGACACTTTTTCCCTTCCAAGGAGACAATTCTGCTGCACAGGGTGAGGCTCTACCACCGCTGCCCGCCTTCAATGCCGCTCTCTCCTGCGAGCGGAGAGAGACCTTCCATCTCATTCCCACCCTTCAGAACCACACCTGCGAAGCCTGACATACGGCACATCACACGCCTGAGATGTATGAGAGCTCCGGGAGAACACAGGTCCTCTTCTCCCACCCCACGCATCCCCCACGGGGCTGCTCCACGTAGAAGACAGGCCTTTTCCAGGCTGAATCCCGCAAGGTGAGCGCCTGCCGTGAACTAACACTGAGCAGGCTTAGCGTAACCTTTCAGAAGGCACTCAGCACTTTGCAAGGATTTAAATGCAAAAGCCTCAAAAAGGCAAAGCTCATTTTCCTGAATTCCCAGCTCTGGCTGCCATTTGTGACAGACTTCACACATTTATGTGCTGCCCTGTCACATTTGGGTGGCAAAAAAATGGCAAAGTATAGATGCCGTGACAAGTAGATGAGACATGTTTTTCCTCTTTAGTGTTCTTAGGCTCAGATTTCCCTTCAACACATAGAGGAAGAGAAAAAACCCTTGGGGCAGACAGAAACAGTTTAAGACTTTAGTTACTTGGTAATTGTGAAAAGAGTTTTAAAAAATTAAAAATTAAAACATTATGAAATATGGAGCAACTTGGCCTTTCTGGAATTCTAAGTCGAGACTTTCATATGTGTAGACCAATGCAATAAATAAAAATATCCACAGGCATATGTTCTAATATATATTTTTGTACACAGATCTTATGAATGAATTTCTATATTAGATACATGAACTACATTAACAAGTTTCCTGGATATCTTTTTTTTTTTTTTCAGTTGGTTGGAAAGACTTGTAGAGAAAATTAGAGTAACAATTCAGACAGAAGTATGGTTCCTGATTACCGTTCCTACCAAATCCAATACTTATTTTCCTTAATGTAAGGATCCAAGAGCAAACGAGATACCTGACTATCTAATGGTTTCTTTTGGAAGGATATCCAACAATATTTAAAACTAGCCATACACTTTAAAAAAAAACAACAAAAAAAAAGGTGCTATGGTTGAGGGTGATTTAATTAGGACACCATATCCGTATTAAGTCCTAAATAGTCATGATTCTTGTTTTGATTTTGCAATTGATGGAAAGTATTAATGTTACAAGACAAATACTCAGCTCACAGACAGAAAATCTCCAAGGGCCCCTGCGAAGCCTCTGCAAGAGCAGTCATCACCAGACTTTTCAGGGTTCATTGGTTGGCTCACAAATGTATGAAATATTGCCCCATAAAACACATATAAATAAATGAAGCTACAATTAGATTTACCCACACACACACTGTGTGTTTCCTTTTTGCAATGAGTATATGCACTTCTATTAGTCAAAAGCAAGTATTGACACACAACGAGATTTAAAGTCAGAATTATCACTTGGCTGGTATCCCCCTGACTCCTTTAATGGACAAATAACAGACTTTAGTAAATTCTGTCCTACACAGGTGTAGTATCTGATAGTAACTCTGACCTTAATCAAGCTTCAGTGTGGAAATTTTATTTCACCTTTATGTCCTGTGTCTGTTTCAAAGCAGAATGTCCAAGTCGAATCCAAGAGCTGAAAACAGGTTATTTTAAATTGTGAGATATTAAATACTCTAGCTGAAATCCTGGCTCCTTTGAATTCCACAGCAAATATCCCATTCACTTCAATACTGCCAAGATTTTTACCATGGAGAATAGCCTGGAATTCAGTTTGTAAAGGTGAAGCAATAAAGAGTCTGAATCAACTCCCACTGAAGTCCATGGACAGACTCCTATTCAGAGCAATGGAGTGGATCAGACTCTAAGCCAGTCTTGGCAGAGCTAGGAACCATAGCCTCACAGATAGTGAAAGAATTGTTGTAAATGCCAGACAGAATTAGGAAGTACAAGAACACCCAGTACTTTATACGGTGTTTTACAAGAAGTTCAAAGCTCTAAACTGGACATAAAGTTAAACAAACTGCAATTAGATTAAAAATCAGTCATTTCAACGTATTAGAAACCCAAGCTAAATTTTCCTGTAATGCTTCGAGTAGGCAGAGCAGGGCAGAATAATAATTTACCTCAATGTACAAGTAAAGCTGTAAGAGAGAGACAAAGACAGAAAACAGAGTAATCTCAGGGGGGAAAACCTCAAAACCGTAAATTAAAGAAGTAACTCTAGCTTTCAGTGATGGCTCTACGATTTCATCTATGTTTTTGGCTTCTATGTACGTTGTAGTGAACTATGCTGTATTGAAAGATGAAAAATGGTCATGACTGGATTAGCAAGAACGATACATAATTGACATTGCCATGAAAAATGTTTGCAACATGCAATTAGGTTTCCAGCCTTCACCTACAAAGTTAATCTAAACCATAGAAACAGCTATCAAAAACATTTCGCATAGACTGGTTTTGCTTGCAAGAATTTTTTTCCCCATAGCAAAGCAGACTCTTCGGTTGCGTTATTTTGTGGGACCTGCCCTTTCATGATATTGGTAGGGCTGCATTCAAACCTGACCAAGCAAGTGGCCACATGCTGGGAATTTGCTCATTGCCTTTTATCCAGCTCTTCGTAACAGGTTAATTGCTTTGGAACAATGCATTCTAGACAGCAATGGCTACGGTATACAGTTGACACATGAAAACAATGAAAAAAGACATGTGGAAGGAGGATGGGTTGAAGAAAGACTGAGGGGCAAAACCCTACAAGTAGCCAAGTCTATCATTTGTATCTTATTAGGAAATACAGGGTCCCTATGAAGATCCAACATGTATGTGAAAAGAACACTTCTTCCGGAAGATGCTGTAAACAGCAAATAAACTCTTCCAGCTGGGATCAGTGTGCTGGTTAAAGACCACAGAGGGACCATAAACTCAAAAGCAGCCTGCAGGACGGGGAACGCAGAGATCCCGCTCACTGTGTCTGCGCTGAACAGCAGTACGGCCCCTGCAGAGCCCACTGCAGAAAGACCAGTGAAAGGCAATCTCATCTGGCGCGAAATCAGAGCAAAGACACAGTACAAGGGAGTCTTTCAGGGCTAGTGGTACAGGTGGGGTTAGGCTGTCAGTCCTCACATCAGCTTGGGCATTACTGCAACAAAAGAGGAGGCTGTAAATGCAATCTAGAACTCTATTGTCCAAGCTTTTTTTTTTTTTTTTTTTTTGAAATGTACTGCTGAATTGAAAGAATGAAGTTAAAGGTATTTTGCTGAGAAAAATGCAGGCATAATAACAGATATATGCCCTAGAAAATAATCTAAAAATTATCTTATTAAATGGAAATCATGGAAGAAATGAAGTCAGTTTCACTGTGATTGCGTCAGTTCCTGGCGGTAGTAGATATTTGGCACAAATGATGAAAGGAGAGGAAAAGATTAATGAGCTAGGGAAAAAAGCGACTCCAATTCTTAGTAATGCATCTAGAAACTCATTTTCCAAGTTTTTTTTTTTTTTTTTTTTTGCTGGTAGCTTGGTTTACAGTTTTGGAACCAAGGACATTACCTGATGCACCCTTAGATTAATGGGACATGTTCTTCCCGTTAAGCTCATCCAACATTTAAAGCAAGTGTTGGCCAACCTGATACTTTGGATGCTTTCACTTCCCTCAAAGGTAAGAAGCGCATACAGAAGCACCACTGCAGACACAACTTTTGAGAGCTCGAAGCACGCAACAAGTTTAGAATCCCAGGAACTCACCACTTCATCCCCTCAGCTGAGAAATTCAGACAAATGCCTAGCCCTATCAAGTACCACAACATCTAACAAGTTTCCTCTGGCAGTCTTTCCTCAACAATCCTGGTTAAGGCAAGGGCCAATCTTGCACCTTGGTTCTCCGTGTTGACTCCCTAAGGAAAGCAGGATGCAAGCTCAATTTCCCATGAAAGATGACAGTACACACTGGTATCCAGAATGAGACGGATGTAGGCGGCCAAGAATCCCATCTGAAGAATCCACTGAAGGACAAAAAATGAAAAATGTAGAACTCCATAAAAGGAATGTGCCACGCTAACAAAGTCAACCAGAAAGGGCATAAGGGAAATTTAGACAGCTAAGAAGGAATCTGAAAAGTACATGTTTGGAGAGGTTAAAAAAGGAAAGAAAAAGGATAAGCCAGTTTTCAATTAGATTTATATATTGAAAACATTTCCCTTTGCCAGTAACAAAACAATTTTCAAGAAACATGTTAAGCAATTTTGAATAAAAAAAATGGCAAGAGGGAAAATGGTAAACTTGTCTCAAAATGTAAGCAAGATTTTCAGTTACAATTATTTGAAATTCCAACCTCTGGACCTGAGGGAGAGTCCGAATGTATTTTGTGTTCATTTTTAAGAACACTGATATCCAGCAAAGGCAAGGAAGGGTACTCTCTCATCTGTTAAGTGCACTTGGCAAAAACAAATGAAGACACATGAAAGAAAACACAAAACTCCTCCCCGTACATAATGGAAGAGGAAATGGTGGAGAAATAAGTTGTTTATTTGGGAACCTGCATCTTTTGAGCAGCAATCTGGCAGCTGCTGTATTCACTGCTTATATTTGAGACTAACCTCTAGTGTGACAGTGGTGGATTGCATATGGGTCTCATCATTAGACTTCTAGGCTGGGGATTTCCAGGCATTCAGCCTGCAGCACGCTGCATCTGCCTCTGAGGTAAATGAGAGCTTTAGCATTTAATTCCATAGCAGCAGAGAGAAATCACGAGCACTTTTAAATCACCGCCCCCTACTACAAAACAACACGAGAAACACCCTCTGATAACTGCTCAAAAAAACTGCAGAAAAAAAAAGATGTCTACATAAAACTGCCCAGAGGGACCGGTCCAGGGTTTGGACTATTTTCTTTGCTGAAAATGATGTCTCATCTATCCCTAACAGCTCTGGGAGGATGTTTCTACAGACCTTCCAGACTTCCAGCGCTATCTACAGTGGGATCTTATTGTCAGACATTGCTGGGAGAAACAAAAACAATGAAAAAATAAGAAATGCAATAGAGATGAAATAAATGTGAGTTATGCAGGCTCTCCTCCCACGTAGTCCCTACATGTTATTTAGGTTTGAAATGGACCAAATTACTGGCTATCTGGGCATATTGACTGAGCATCTGCTGAACAACCTATGAGATATCTGAAGAAAGATTTATCTGAAGGATGCCAATTTTAAATTTTATTGGCCAGCTTTGCTGCTCTTACATGCAGGGAAGGGAAAAGGGAACTGTGCTTTACATGAGTACCCCATCATACAGAATTGTTTTCTTACATCAAAAACCAAAAGAAAACGAATATGGATTCCAGCATCAATACCTGTTATGTATCTCTAAGCCACACACATTTTATCAGCCCTATTTTCAAAACATACTTTTGCCATAACTAACGGGGGCGAAATAACTTTTTAATGAATTAGGGGTAAGAAAGTAAATTCTAGGAGGATGTTCCAGAAGCAGTCACAGCTAGTTTGGTTTTGCTGGCATGGAAGCCAATGGAGATTTCAACACTGGCTGCAGACACAATGGAATTCAATTAATGGCAAGGACTTTTAACAGTACATGAAACACATTATTCAATAGCACCCACTCTCCTTCATAAGCAGCCCTACGGAAGGTAGAGGAGCTAACAGCAGAGTACGGTGCTACTCAGTTTGTGTTTCAGGAGCACAGCCTGGCTCTGAGTAAATAGTACTAAACAATAATTCTCGGTTAAGAATTCATTATACAGAAGGTTCCAAATAAAAAAGGGAAAGAGAAAGAAGTCTCTAAAACATAGCTATTTGCAGTTGTGCACTGCTAAAATCACACCTAGTAAAACTGCGTGAGTTAAGGCAAATAATAATAATAACCTGAATTAAACTAAATAAAATTTGTCAGAATGGAAAGAAAACAAATCCAAAGCCTTGACAGCAACATAAAACCAGAATTCTGCCCATTCCCTTCATAATGGCTTTTCTATTGAGCTTCGTTCTGACCTTTTATTACTTTCCCAACATTGAAGACTATTGCCTTTCAAAATTCTTCATGTCTTTGCTACCCCTGCCATTATTCCCACTCCTATTGTTAAGAGCTGTTAGCCACTCTTGTTCCAAGGTACACAGTAGTGATGTACCTTAAAAAAGAGGCAAGAACATAAGTACTTTTTGAAGAAAAAAAAATGAAAATGTTTCCCACTCTTCCTTCTAGAAACCAATGCCACATTTTGGTATAAAATCAAATAATAAAGTAACTAAATGAATAAATAATAGTTTAATAAGTATGCTGCAAGATTGAAAAGCATGAAATCAATTTCCTGCTGGAAGGCAGGGAAAAAAGACACTTTTATATGACTTGACTGAACTTAAATAGACATTGTCCTGATCCTGTAATTGTTCCATGCTCAGAACATCTATTGAATTCAATGGGAGCTCCAAAACCAGATCAATTAGAGGATCAGAGTTGTTTGGGAAAGGCCTGCCCATCACTTTGGGAAAACAAACCAGACAGACATTGAAAAAGAATGTAAGCCCATAACTAGTCTACAAGATTAAACAAACGAGGCTATGCAAATCCTACAGCCCATAAAGAAGCACACAGGCACACACAATCCTAACGGTGCCTCTGAAAACCAGGTATTGCTCACAAAGAAGGGCTTTGTCGCTGACTTCAGTGTGAGTATCAACTTTAATAGGAGTATGACCAGGCTTCAGGAGGAAAAGCCAAAGCGCTGACACTAAATTAGGGATACTGATTTAATTTGCACTACATGTTTAAAGCGTACTGGATCGCCATGCAGCCCAGCAGCAATGTGCACCAGCAGAAGGCCTGTCGGAGGACAATTTTGCCCTTAAGCAGAGGCGAAACTCTGGCTCCAGTCCAGAGCAACTAAGACCAACACACAAACAAAGTCTGCTTCCAGGCTAGCAGCTGGATCCTAGTGGACAAACCCCTGTGCTGCTGTGGAGCCCTGCTGCTTTTAGGTCTGCAAAAACACAGAGACCTAACTGCACGATACAGACCCTTAATTCCTAAGAAATACTGTCAGAGCTATTTTAAAATGGGGATCATACAGGAGAATGGATAAAAATGTTTAGCTATTTTTTTCTCCTGTTGTTTACAAATGGCATCTAAATGCACAATCATTAATCTCTTATCAGTATTTCCACGCTGCACACTCAGCTTTGTAGATCACTTTTACACAGTATAGAAGCCTCTTAAAGTCTCACCTAGTTTTTTGTTAAGGTCTCAGAGGATCAATACTCATACCCGAGCATACTTCAGTACAACAGTAAGCAGTCTGCTGTAGGCTATTCAATCTTTAGACCATTTTAATAGACTCTAACTTAAGCAGTCAAGATCTCAATTTGCTTTACAATGACAGCTGACCATTTTAATAGACTCTAACTTAAGCAGTCAAGATCTCAAGTTGCTTTACAAACAGAAGTTCTGCAAACAGAAGTCTAATAATAAAAGATAACAATAATATTTAGCATATTTGGGTTTTGCTTTGTTTTGTTTTTTTAACGGCGGTACAAGTCATCAAGTAGTTCAAAGCTATTTCAAGTCAAAGTAGCAAATTCTCAGTTCAGCTACACTCTCCGGTTCACACAACCATATAAAAGAGATTTCGAAAGGACTTCAAGGGGTTGTACAAAGACTCTAAGCAGTCAGAAGAAAGGCCCATCCATTCCCTTCTCTGGCAATTTTCAAGAACATACACCCAGGGAGAGACTATAGAAAAGAGTCAGATATAGAGTGATTCTTCCTCCAGTGTATCTTTCCAACTCCTTGCAACCTACAGCTTCCAAATACTTATAGCTTCCTAGAGACTTCCAAAGTAACCCAAAATAGGCTGTATCTACATCTTTGTGTTCAACAGCCCCAAGTTGGGTATGGCCTGGGGTATATTCCCCATATAACACTAAGACACAGTGATGTAGCACCCATGAGGCCAGTTCACATGCTGCCTTCTCCAAGAAGGAAATTCTATAAGCTAAATCCAGGTTTTTCTCCAACTGACTGCCAAACAGAGAATCTCCTCCTCCAGCTACCTCTGACGCTGCAATTGAAATAACTCCCACCCAACTGAAGGTGTTGCAGTTCCACCATTGCTTCCACAATATTACAGAACAATTCTGGTTCAGAGGGACCTCAGCAGGCCTCTGGGTCAACCTCCTGCTTAAAGCAAGGTCAGCTGTGATCAAAGCAGGGTCACTCAGGAGCCAATGCAAAAGCCAGAGTCTGCTAAAAGAGAGTTTTCTCCCCTTGCCCCTCAGTCCTGTGTTCCTGTTACACCATTAACGAAGTTGCTGATGCTTATGTGAAAGGGTATGTAATTTAAAAATTAACTGAACGTTAGAATCATAGAATGGTTAGAGTTGGAAGGGACCTTAAAGATCATCGAGTTCCAACCCCCCTGCCATGGGCAGGGACACCTCCCACCAGACCAGGTTGCTCAAAGCCCCATCCAGCCTGGCCTTGAACCCCTCCAGGGATGGGGCATCCACAGCTTCTCTGGGCAACCTGTTCCAGTGCCTCACCACCCTCACAGCAAAGAATTAGTTTGCAGCCAGGTCAGTCCCTGGCCTCAGCTCCCCACACAACTGCCGAGCGCTAGAAAGGATGCATGCCCACCCTATACCATGACATCCCATTCTAGTGCCACTTCAAAGTGGTTATACAGGTACCTCTTGAGCCTATCGCTTTTAGTCTGTTGATTCCAAGACACATCAGTAGTTCACAAAATACGTCCTTCATTACTTTGTAGAAACCTTACCACTTCCCAGTAAAGACTCGGGGCCCTGGACAACAAGTTCAAGCCCATTGAGAACCACTTGCTTTTCCCAGCTACCATTCACAGGCGCTTTGAAGGAGCCCACAATC